>NW_027308255.1:0-142113 GCF_047496885.1 Scyliorhinus torazame
AGTTTGTCCCTCGCTCTCTCTGTGTCCCTCGCTCTCTCTGTGTCCCTCGCACTCTCTGTGTCCCTCGCTCTCTCAGTGTCCCTCGGTCTGTGACCCTCGCTCTGTCTGTGTCCCTCCCTTTCTGTGTGTCCCTCGGGCTCTCTGTGTCCCTCGCGCTCTCTGTGTCCCTCGTGCACTGTGTCCCTCACTCTCTGTGTCCCTCGTTCTCTGTGTTAATCGCTCTCTGGGTCCCTCGCTCTCTGTGTGCCTCACTCTCAGTGTCCCTCGTTCTCTCTGTGTCCCTCACTCTCTGTTTCCCTCACTCTCTGTGTCCCTTGCTCTCTGTGTCCCTCGTGCTCTGTGTCCCTCGCTCTTTGTGTCCCTCGCTCTCTCTGTGTCTCTCGCTCTGTCTGTGTCCCTCTCTCTGTGTCCCTCACTCTCTCTGTGTCCCTCGCTCTCTCTGTGTCCCTCTCTCTGTGTCCCTCACTCTCTCTGTGTCCCTCACTCTCTCTGTGTCGCTCGCTCTCTCTGTGTCCCTCTCTCTGTGTCCCTCACTCTCTCTGTGTCCCTCACTCTCTCTGTGTCCCTCACTCTCTCTGTGTCCCTCGCTCTCTCTGTGTCCCTCTCTCTGTGTCCCTCACTCTCTCTGTGTCCCTCACTCTCTCTGTGTCCCTCACTCTCTCTGTGTCTCTCGCTCTGTCTGTGTCCCTCTCTCTGTGTCCCTCACTCTCTCTGTGTCCCTCACACTCTCTGTGTCCCTCGCTCTCTCTGTGTCCCTCGCTCTCTCTGTGTCCCTCGCTCTCTCTGTGTCCCTCGTGCTCTGTGTTACTCGCTCTCTGTGTCCCTCGCTCTCTGTGTACCTCACTCTCTGTATCCCTCACGTTCTGTGTCCCTCGCTCTTTCTGTGTCCCTCGCGCTCTCTGTTTCTCACTCTCTGTGTCCCTCTCTCTCTCTCGCTCTGTCCCTTGCTCTCTGTGTCCCTCACTCTCTGTGTCCCTCGCTCTCTGTGTGTCCCTCGCTCCCTCTGTGTCCCTCTTCCTCCATGTGTCCCTCGCTCTATCTGTGTCCCTCGCTCTCTCTGTGTCCCTCGCTCTCTCTGTGTCCCTCTTCCTCCATGTGTCCCTCGCTCTCTCTGTGTCCCTCGCTCTAGCTGTGTCCCTCGCTCTCGCTCTCTCTATGTCCCTCGCTCTCTCTGTGTCCCTCGCTCTCGCTGTGTCCCTTGCTCTCTGTGTCCCTTGCTCTCTCTGTGTCCATCGCTCTCTCTGTGTCCCTCGCTCTCTCAGTGTCCCTCGGTCTGTGACCCTCGCTCTGTCTGTGTCCCTCCCTTTCTGTGTGTCCCTCGGGCTCTCTGTGTCCCTCACGCTCTCTGTGTCCCTCGTGCACTGTGTCCCTCACTCTCTGTGTCCCTCGTTCTCTGTGTTAATCGCTCTCTGGGTCCCTCGCTCTCTGTGTGCCACACTCTCTGTGTCCCTGGTTCTCTCTGTGTCCCTCACTCTCTGTTTCCCTCACTCTCTGTGTCCCTCGCTCTCTGTGTCCCTCGTGCTCTGTGTCCCTCGCTCTTTGAGTCCCTCGCTCTCTCTGTGTCCCTCGCTCTGTCTGTGTCCCTCGCTCTGTGTCCCTCACTCTCTCTGTGTCCCTCACTCTCTCTGTGTCCCTCGCTCTCTCTGTGTCCCTCGCTCTCTCTGTGTCCCTCGCTCTCTCTGTGTCCCTCGTGCTCTGTGTTACTCGCTCTCTGTGTCCCTCGCTCTCTGTGTACCTCACTCTCTGTATCCCTCACGTTCTGTGTCCCTCGCTCTCTCTGTGTCCCTCGCGCTCTCTGTTTCTCACTCTCTGTGTCCCTCTCTCTCTCTCGCTGTGTCCCTTGCTCTCTGTGTCCCTCACTCTCTGTGTCCCTCGCTCTCTGTGTGTCCCTCGCTCCCTCTGTGTCCCTCTTCCTCCATGTGTCCCTCGCTCTATCTGTGTCCCTCGCTCTCTCTGTGTCCCTCGCTCTCTCTGTGTCCCTCTTCCTCCATGTGTCCCTCGCTCTCTCTGTGTCCCTCGCTCTAGCTGTGTCCCTCGCTCTCGCTGTGTCCCTCGCTCTCTCTGTGTCCCTCGCTCTCTCGGTGTCCATCGCTCTCTCTGTGTCCCTCGCTCTCTCAGTGTCCCTCGGTCTGTGACCCTCGCTCTGTCTGTGTCCCTCCCTTTCTGTGTGTCCCTCGGGCTCTCTGTGTCCCTCGCGCTCTCTGTGTCCCTCGTGCACTGTGTCCCTCACTCTCTGTGTCCCTCGTTCTCTGTGTTAATCGCTCTCTGGGTCCCTCGCTCTCTGTGTGCCTCACTCTTTGTGTCCCTCGTTCTCTCTGTGTCCCTCACTCTCTGTTTTCCTCACTCTCTGTGTCCCTCGCTTTCTGTGTCCCTCGTGCTCTGTGTCCCTCGCTCTTTGTGTCCCTCGCTCTCTCTGTGTCCCTCGCTCTGTCTGTGTCCCTCGCTCTGTGTCCCTCACTCTCTCTGTGTCCCTCACTCTCTCTGTGTCCCTCGCTCTCTCTGTGTCCCTCGCTCTCTCTGTGTCCCTCGCTCTGTCTGTGACCCTCGCTCTGTGTCCCTTACTCTCTCTGTGTCCCTCACTCTCTCTGTGTCCCTCGCTCTCTCTGTGTCCCTCGCTCTCTGTGTTCCACACTCCCTGTGTCCCTCACTCTCTCTGTGTGTCCCTCGCTTACTTTGTCCCTCGCTATATCTGTTTCCCTCGCTCTCTGTGTTCCTCACTCTCTGTGTCTCTCACTTGCTCTGTGTTTTCCTCGCTCTCTGTGTCCCTCGTTCTCTCTGTGCGTCCCTCGCTCTCTATGTCCCTCGCTCTCTCTGTGTCCCTTGCTCTCTGTGTCCCTCGCTCTCTCTGTGTCCCTCGCTCTCTCTGTGTCCCACACTCTCTCTGTGTTCCACACTCTCTGTGTCCCTCGCTCTCTGTGTCCCTCGCGCTCTCTGTGTCCCTAGCGCTCTCTGTGTCACTCGCTCTCTGTGTCCCACACTCTCTCAGTGTGTCCCTCACTCTCTGTATCCTTCACTCTCTGTGTCCCTTGCTCTCTGTGTCCCTTGCTCTCTGTGACCCTCGCTCTCTCTGTGTCCCCCACTGTCTCTCTCTGTCCCTCGCGGTCTCTGTGTCCCTCCCGGTGTCTGTGTCGCTCGCACTCTCTGTGTCCCTCGCGCTCTCTGTGTCACTCGTGCTCTCTGTGTCCTTCGCTCTCTGTGTCCTTCGCTCTCTGTGTCCCTCGCTCTCTCTCTGCCCCTCGCTCTCTCTGTGTCCCTCGCTCGCTGTGTGTCCCTCGCTCTCTCTGTGTCCCTGGCTCTCTGTGTCCCTTACTCTCTCTCTACCCCTCGCTCTCCCTGTGTCCCTCGCTCTCTGTGTGTCCCTCGCTCTCTCTGTGTCTCTCGCTCTCTCTGTGTCCCTCGCTCTCTGTGCCCCTCACTCTCTGAGTCCCTCGCACTCTCTGTGTCCTTCGCTCTCTCTGTGTCCCTCACTCTCTGTGTCCCTGACTCTTTCTGTGTCCCTCGCTCTCTGTGTCCCTCGCTCTCTGTGTCCCTCACTCTCTCTGTTTCCCTCACTCTCTGTGTCTCTCGCTCTCTCTGTGTGTCCCTCGCTCTCTGTGTCCCTCACTCTCTGTGCCCCTCACTCTCTCTGTGTCCCTCACTCTCTGTGTCCCTCGCACTCTCTGCGTCCCTCGCTCTCTCTGTGTCCCTCGCTCCCTCTGGGTCCCTCACTCTCTCTGTGTCCCTCACTCTCTGTGTCCCTCGCTCTCTGTGTCCCTCGCTCTCTGTGTCCCTCACTCTCTCTGTGTCTCTCACTCTCTCTGTGCCCCACACTCTCTCTGTGTGTCCCTCGCTCTCTATGTCCCTCGCTCTCTCTGTGTGTCCTTCGCTCTCTGTGTCCCTCGCTCTCTCTGTGTCCATGGCTCTGTCTGTGTGTCCCTCATTCTCTGTGTCCCACACTCTCTCTCTGTGTCATTCACTCTCTCTGTGTCCCACACTCTCTCTGTGTGTCCCTCACTCTCTGTGTCCCTCGCTATCTCTGTGTGTCCCTCGCTCTCTGTGTCCCTCGCTCTCTGTGTCCTCGCTCTCTCTGTGTCACTCGCGCTCTCTGTGTCCCTCACTCTCTCTGTGTCCCTCCCTTTCTGTGTGTCCCTCGCTCTCTCTGTGTCCCTCGCTCTGTCTGTGTCCCTCGCTCTGTCTGTGTCCCTCGCTCTGTGTCCCCCACTCTCTCTGTGTCCCTCACTCTCTCTGTGTCCCTCACTCTCTCTGTGTCCCTCGCTCTCTCTGTGTTCCACATTCTCTGTGTCCCTCACTCTCTCTGTGTGTCCCTCGCTCTCTGTGTCCCTCGCTCTCTCTGTTTCCCTCGCTCTCTGTGTTCCTCACTCTCTGTGTCCCCCACTCTGTCTGTGTCCCTCGCTCTGTCTGTGTCCCTCGCTCTGTGTCCCCCACTCTCTCTGTGTCCCCCACTCTCTCTGTGTCCCTCACTCTCTCTGTGTTCCACATTCTCTGTGTCCCTCACTCTCTCTGTGTGTCCCTCGCTCTCTGTGTCCCTCGCTCTCTCTGTTTCCCTCGCTCTCTGTGTTCCTCACTCTCTGTGTCCCTCACTCTCTCTGTGTCCCTTGCTCTGTCTGTGTCCCTCGCTCTCTCTGTGTGTCCCTCGCTCTCTGTGTCCCTCGCTCTCTCTCTGTGTCCCTCGCTCTCTCTCTGTGTCCCTCGCTCTCTGTGTCCCTCGCGCTCTCTGTGCCCCTCGCGCTCTCTGTGTCACTCGCTCTCTGTGTCCCTCACTCTCTCTGTGTGTCCCTCGCTCTCTCTGTGTGTCCGTCGCTCTCCCTGTGTCCCTCACGCTCTCTGTGTCACTCGCTCTCTGTGTACCACACTCTCTCAGTGTGTCCCTCACTCTCTGTATCCTTTACTCTCTAAGTGTCCCATGCTCTCTGTGTCCCTTGCTCTCTGTGACCCTCGCTCTCTGTGTCCCTCACTCTCTCAGTGTGTCCCTCACTCTCTGTGTCTCTCGCTCTCTCTGTGTGTCCCTCGCTCTCTGTGTCCCTCGCGCTCTCTGTGTCCCTCGCTCTCTGTGTCCCACACTCTCTCAGTGTGTCCCTCACTCTCTGTGTCTATCGCTCTCTCTGTGTGTCCCTCGCTCTCTGTGTCCCTCACTCTCTGTGCCCCTCACTCTCTCTGTGTCCCTCACTCTCTGTGTCCCTCGCGCTCTCTGCATCCCTCGCTCTCTCTGGGTCCCTCGCTCCCTCTGGGTCCCTCACTCTCTCTGTGTCCCTCACTCTCTGTGTCCCTCACGCTCTGTGTCCCTCGCTCTCTGTGTCCCTCACTCTCTGTGTCCCTCACTCTCTCTGTGTCCCTCACTCTCTGTGTCCCTCGCGCTCTCTGCGTCCCTCGCTCTCTCTGGGTCCCTCGCTCCCTCTGGGTCCCTCACTCTCTCTGTGTCCCTTACTCTCTGTGTCCCTCACTCTCTGTGTCCCTCGCTCTCTGTGACCCTCGCTCTGTCTGTGTCCCTCGCTCTGTGTCCCCCACTCTCTCTGTGTCCCTCACTCTCTCTGTGTCCCTCGCTCTCTCTGTGTCCCTCGCTCTCTCTGTGTCCCTCGCTCTCTGTGTTCCACACTCTCTGTGTCCCTTGCTCTCTGTGACCCTCGCTCTGTCTGTGTCCCTCGCTCTGTGTCCCCCACTCTCTCTGTGTCCCCCACTCTCTCTGTGTCCCTCACTCTCTCTGTGTACCTCACTCTCTGTGTCTCTCGCTCTCTCTGTGTGTCCCTCGCTCTCTGTGTCCCTCACTCTCTGTGCCCCTCACTCTCTCTGTGTCCCTCACTCTCTGTGTCCCTCGCGCTCTCTGCGTCCCTCGCTCTCTCTGGGTCCCTCGCTCCCTCTGGGTCCCTCACTCTCTCTGTGTCCCTCACTCTAAGTGCCCCTCACTCTCTCTGTGTCCCTCACTCTCTGTGTCCCTCGCGCTCTCTGCGTCCCTCGCTCTCTCTGGGTCCCTCGCTCCCTCTTGGTCCCTCACTCTCTCTGTGTCCCTCACTCTCTGTGTCCCTTGCTCTCTGTGTCCCTCGCTCTCTGTGTCATTCGCTCTCTCTGTGTTCCTCGCTCTCCTTGTGTCCCTCAGTCTCTCTGTGTCTCTCACTCTCTCTGTGTCCCACACTCTCTCTGTGTGTCCCTCGCTCTCTGTGTCCCTCGCTCTCTCTGTGTGTCCCTCGCTCTCTGTGTCCCTCGCTCTCTCTGTGTCCATGGCTCTGTCTGTGTGTCCCTCACTCTCTGTGTCCAACACTCTCTCTCTGTGTCACTCACTCTCTCTGTGTCCCACACTCTCTCTGTGTGTCCCTCACTCTCTGTGTCCCTCGCTATCCCTGTGTGTCCCTCGCTCTCTGTGTCCCTCGCTCTCTGTGTCCCTCGCTCTCTGTGTCCCTCGCTCTCTGTGTCCTCGCTCTCTCTGTGTCACTCGCGCTCTCTGTGTCCCTCACTCTCTCTGTGTCCCTCCCTTTCTGTGTGTCCCTCGCTCTCTCTGTGTCCCTCGCTCTGTCTGTGTCCCTCGCTCTGTCTGTGTCCCTCGCTCTGTGTCCCTCACTCTCTCTGTGTCCCTCACTCTCTCTGTGTCCCTCGCTCTCTCTGTGTCCCTCGCTCTCTCTGTGTCCCTCGCTCTCTGTGTTCCACACTCTCTGTGTCCCTCAGTCTCTCTGTGTGTCCCTCGCTCTCTGTGTCCCGCGCTCTCTCTGTTTCCCTCGCTCTCTGTGTACCTCACTCTCTGTGTCCCTCACTCTCTCTGTGTTTCCCTCGCTCTCTGTGTCCCTCGCTCTCTGTGTCCCTCGCTCTCTGTGTCCCTCGCTCTCTGTGTCCCTCGTTCTCTCTGTGCGTCCCTCGCTGTCTATGTCCCTCGCTCTCTCTGTGTCCCTTGCTCTGTCTGTGCCCCTCGCTCTCTCTGTGTGTCCCTCGCTCTCTGTGTCCCTCGCTATCTCTGTGTCCCTCGCTCTCTGTGTCCCTCGCTCTCTCTGTGTCCCTCACTCACTGTGTTCCACACTCTCTGTGTCCCTCGCTCTCTGTGTCCCTCGCTCTCTGTGTCCCTCGCTCTCTCTGTGTCCCTCACTCACTGTGTTCCACACTCTCTGTGTCCCTCGCTCTCTCTGTGTCCCTCACTCACTGTGTTCCACACTCTCTGTGTCCCTCGCTCTCTGTGTCCCTCGCTCTCGCTGTGTGTCCCTCGCTCTCTGTGTCCCTCGCTCTCTCTCTGTGTCCCTCGCTCTCTCTCTGTGTCCCTCGCTCTCTGTATCCTTCACTCTCTAAGTGTCCCTCGCTCTCTGTGTCCCTTGCTCTCTGTGACCCTCGCTCTCTCTGTGTCCCCCACTCTCTCTGTGTCCCTCGCGGTCTCTGTGTCCCTCCCGGTGTCTGTGTCGCTCGCGCTCTCTGTGTCCCTCGCGCTCTCTGTGTCACTCGTGCTCTCTGTGTCCTTCGCTCTCTGTGTCCCTCGCTCTCTGTGTCCCTCGCTCTCTCTGTGTCCCTCCCTCTCTGTGTCCCTCGCTCTCTCTCTGCCCCTCGCTCTCTCTGTGTCCCTCGCTCGCTGTGTGTCCCTCGCTCTCTCTGTGTCCCTGGCTCTCTGTGTCCCTCGCTCTCTCTCTGCCCCTCGCTCTCTCTGTGTCCCTCGCTCTCTGTGTGTCCCTCGCTCTCTCTGTGTCCCTCGCTCTCTGTGTGTCCCTCGCTCTCTCTGTGTCCCTCGCTCTCTGTGCCCCTCACTCTCTGTGTCCCTCGCTCTGTGTCCCTCGCTCTCTGTGTCCCACACTCTCTGTGTCCCACACTCTCTGTGTCCCATGCCCTTTGTGTCCCTCGCTCTCTGTGTCCCTCACTCTTTGTGTCCCTCATGCTCTGTGCTACTCGCTCTCTGTGTCCCTCGCTCTCTGTGTCCCACACTCTCTGTGTCCCTCGCTCTGTGTTTCCCTCACTCTCTGTTTCCCTCACTCTCTGTGTCCCTCGCTCTCTGTGTCCCACACTCTCTGTGTCCCTCGCTCTCTGTGTCCCTCGTGCTCTGTTTCCCTCGCTCTTTGTGTCCCTCGCTCTCTCTGTGTCCCTCGCGCTCTCTGTGTCCCTCGCTCTCTCTCTGTCCCTCACTCTCTCTGTGTCCCTCGCTCTCCCTGAGTCGCTCACTCTCTCTGTGTCCCTTGCTCTCTCTGTGTCCCTCGCTCTCTGTGTCCCTCGCTCTCTCTGTGTCCCTCCCTCTCTGTGTTCCTCACTCTCTGTGTCCCTCAATCTCTCTGTGCCCCTCACTCTCTGTGACCCTCACTCTCTCTGTGTCCCTCATTCTCTCTCTGTCCCTCACTCTCTCTCTGGCCCTCACTCTCTGTGTCGGTGACTCTCTCTGTGTCCCTCGCTCTCTGTGTCCCTCGCTCTCTGTGTCCCTCACTCTCTCTGTGTCCCACACTCTCTGTGTCCCTCGCTCTCTCCGTGTGTCCCTCGCTCTCTGTGTCCCTCACTCTTTGTGTCCCTCATGCTCTGTGCTACTCGCTCTCTGTGTCCCTCGCTCTCTGTGTCCCACACTCTCTGTGTCCCTCGCTCTGTGTGTCCCTCACTCTCTGTGTCCCTCACTCTCTGTGTCCCTCGATCTGTGTGTCCCTCACTCTCTGTGTCCCTCACTCTCTGTGTCCCTCGATCTATGTGTCCCACACTCTCGGTGTCCCTCGATCTATGTGTCCCACACTCTCTGTGTCCCTCGCTCTCTGTGTCCCTCACTCTCTCTGTGTGTCCCTCACTCACTCTCTGTCCCTCACTCTCTCTGTGGCCCTCACTCTCTGTGTCCCTGACTCTTTCTGTGTCCCTCGCTCTCTGTGTCCCTCGCTCTCTTTGTCCCTCACTCTCTCTGTGTCCCTCACTCTCTGTGTCTCTCGCTCTCTCTCTGTGTCCCTCGCTCTCTGTGTCCCTCACTCTCTCTGTGTCTCTCACTCTCTCTGTGCCCCACACTCTCTCTGTGTGTCCCTCGCTCTCTATGTCCCTCGCTCTCTCTGTGTGTCCTTCGCTCTCTGTGTCCCTCGCTCTCTCTGTGTCCATGGCTCTGTCTGTGTGTCCCTCATTCTCTGTGTCCCACACTCTCTCTCTGTGTCATTCACTCTCTCTGTGTCCCACACTCTCTCTGTGTGTCCTTCACTCTCTGTGTCCCTCGCTATCTCTGTGTGTCCCTCGCTCTCTGTGTCCCTCGCTCTCTGTGTCCTCGCTCTCTCTGTGTCACTCGCGCTCTCTGTGTCCCTCACTCTCTCTGTGTCCCTCCCTTTCTGTGTGTCCCTCGCTCTCTCTGTGTCCCTCGCTCTGTCTGTGTCCCTCGCTCTGTCTGTGTCCCTCGCTCTGTGTCCCCCACTCTCTCTGTGTCCCTCACTCTCTCTGTGTCCCTCGCTCTCTCTGTGTTCCACATTCTCTGTGTCCCTCACTCTCTCTGTGTGTCCCTCGCTCTCTGTGTCCCTCGCTCTCTCTGTTTCCCTCGCTCTCTGTGTTCCTCACTCTCTGTGTCCCCGACTCTGTCTGTGTCCCTCGCTCTGTCTGTGTCCCTCGCTCTGTGTCCCCCACTCTCTCTGTGTCCCCCACTCTCTCTGTGTCCCTCACTCTCTCTGTGTTCCACATTCTCTGTGTCCCTCACTCTCTCTGTGTGTCCCTCGCTCTCTGTGTCCCTCGCTCTCTCTGTTTCCCTCGCTCTCTGTGTTCCTCACTCTGTGTCCCTCACTCTCTCTGTGTCCCTTGCTCTGTCTGTGTCCCTCGCTCTCTCTGTGTGTCCCTCGCTCTCTGTGTCCCTCGCTCTCTCTCTGTGTCCCTCGCTCTCTCTCTGTGTCCCTCGCTCTCTGTGTCCCTCGCGCTCTCTGTGCCCCTCGCGCTCTCTGTGTCACTCGCTCTCTGTGTCCCTCACTCTCTCTGTGTGTCCCTCGCTCTCTCTGTGTGTCCGTTGCTCTCCCTGTGTCCCTCACGCTCTCTGTGTCACTCGCTCTCTGTGTACCACACTCTCTCAGTGTGTCCCTCACTCTCTGTATCCTTCACTCTCTAAGTGTCCCTCGCTCTCTGTGTCCCTTGCTCTCTGTGACCCTCGCTCTCTGTGTCCCTCACTCTCTCAGTGTGTCCCTCACTCTCTGTGTCCCTGACTCTTTCTGTGTCCCTCGCTCTCTGTGTCCCTCGCTCTCTTTGTCCCTCACTCTCTCTGTGTCCCTCACTCTCTGTGTCTCTCGCTCTCTCTCTGTGTCCCTCGCTCTCTGTGTCCCTCACTCTCTCTGTGTCTCTCACTCTCTCTGTGCCCCACACTCTCTCTGTGTGTCCCTCGCTCTCTATGTCCCTCGCTCTCTCTGTGTGTCCTTCGCTCTCTGTGTCCCTCGCTCTCTCTGTGTCCATGGCTCTGTCTGTGTGTCCCTCATTCTCTGTGTCCCACACTCTCTCTCTGTGTCATTCACTCTCTCTGTGTCCCACACTCTCTCTGTGTGTCCTTCACTCTCTGTGTCCCTCGCTATCTCTGTGTGTCCCTCGCTCTCTGTGTCCCTCGCTCTCTGTGTCCTCGCTCTCTCTGTGTCACTCGCGCTCTCTGTGTCCCTCACTCTCTCTGTGTCCCTCCCTTTCTGTGTGTCCCTCGCTCTCTCTGTGTCCCTCGCTCTGTCTGTGTCCCTCGCTCTGTCTGTGTCCCTCGCTCTGTGTCCCCCACTCTCTCTGTGTCCCTCACTCTCTCTGTGTCCCTCGCTCTCTCTGTGTTCCACATTCTCTGTGTCCCTCACTCTCTCTGTGTGTCCCTCGCTCTCTGTGTCCCTCGCTCTCTCTGTTTCCCTCGCTCTCTGTGTTCCTCACTCTCTGTGTCCCCGACTCTGTCTGTGTCCCTCGCTCTGTCTGTGTCCCTCGCTCTGTGTCCCCCACTCTCTCTGTGTCCCCCACTCTCTCTGTGTCCCTCACTCTCTCTGTGTTCCACATTCTCTGTGTCCCTCACTCTCTCTGTGTGTCCCTCGCTCTCTGTGTCCCTCGCTCTCTCTGTTTCCCTCGCTCTCTGTGTTCCTCACTCTGTGTCCCTCACTCTCTCTGTGTCCCTTGCTCTGTCTGTGTCCCTCGCTCTCTCTGTGTGTCCCTCGCTCTCTGTGTCCCTCGCTCTCTCTCTGTGTCCCTCGCTCTCTCTCTGTGTCCCTCGCTCTCTGTGTCCCTCGCGCTCTCTGTGCCCCTCGCGCTCTCTGTGTCACTCGCTCTCTGTGTCCCTCACTCTCTCTGTGTGTCCCTCGCTCTCTCTGTGTGTCCGTTGCTCTCCCTGTGTCCCTCACGCTCTCTGTGTCACTCGCTCTCTGTGTACCACACTCTCTCAGTGTGTCCCTCACTCTCTGTATCCTTCACTCTCTAAGTGTCCCTCGCTCTCTGTGTCCCTTGCTCTCTGTGACCCTCGCTCTCTGTGTCCCTCACTCTCTCAGTGTGTCCCTCACTCTCTGTGTCTCTCGCTCTCTCTGTGTGTCCCTCGCTCTCTGTGTCCCTCGCGCTCTCTGTGTCCCTCGCTCTCTGTGTCCCACACTCTCTCAGTGTGTCCCTCACTCTCTGTGTCTCTCGCTCTCTCTGTGTGTCCCTCGCTCTCTGTGTCCCTCACTCTCTGTGCCCCTCACTCTCTCTGTGTCCCTCACTCTCTGTGTCCCTCGCGCTCTCTGCGTCCCTCGCTCTCTCTGGGGCCCTCGCTCCCTCTGGGTCCCTCACTCTCTCTGTGTCCCTCACTCTCTGTGTCCCTCACGCTCTGTGTCCCTCGCTCTCTGTGTCCCTCACTCTCTGTGTCCCTCACTCTCTCTGTGTCCCTCACTCTCTGTGTCTCTCGCTCTCTCTGTGTGTCCCTCGCTCTCTGTGTCCCTCACTCTCTGTGCCCCTCACTCTCTCTGTGTCCCTCACTCTCTGTGTCCCTCGCGCTCTCTGCGTCCCTCGCTCTCTCTGGGGCCCTCGCTCCCTCTGGGTCCCTCACTCTCTCTGTGTCCCTCACTCTCTGTGTCCCTTACTCTCTGTGTCCCTCACTCTCTGTGTCCCTCGCTCTGTGTGACCCTCGCTCTGTCTGTGTCCCTCGCTCTGTGTCCCCCACTCTCTCTGTGTCCCTCACTCTCTCTGTGTCCCTCGCTCTCTGTGTCCCTCGCTCTCTCTGTGTCCCTCGCTCTCTGTGTTCCACACTCTCTGTGTCCCTTGCTCTCTGTGACCCTCGCTCTGTCTGTGTCCCTCGCTCTGTGTCCCCCACTCTCTCTGTGTCCCCCACTCTCTCTGTGTCCCTCACTCTCTCTGTGTACCTCACTCTCTCTGTGTCCCTCGCTCTCTCTCTGTGACCCTCGCTCTCTGTGTCCCTCACTCTCTCTGTGTCCCTCACTCTCTGTGTCTCTCGCTCTCTCTGTGTGTCCCTCGCTCTCTGTGTCCCTCACTCTCTGTGCCCCTCACTCTCTCTGTGTCCCTCACTCTCTGTGTCCCTCGCGCTCTCTGCGTCCCTCGCTCTCTCTGGGTCCCTCGCTCCCTCTGGGTCCCTCACTCTCTCTGTGTCCCTCACTCTCTGTGTCCCTTGCTCTCTGTGTCCCTCGCTCTCTGTGTCATTCGCTCTCTCTGTGTTCCTCGCTCTCCTTGTGTCCCTCAGTCTCTCTGTGTCTCTCACTCTCTCTGTGTCCCACACTCTCTCTGTGTGTCCCTCGCTCTCTGTGTCCCTCGCTCTCTCTGTGTGTCCCTCGCTCTCTGTGTCCCTCGCTCTCTCTGTGTCCATGGCTCTGTCTGTGTGTCCCTCACTCTCTGTGTCCAACACTCTCTCTCTGTGTCACTCACTCTCTCTGTGTCCCACACTCTCTCTGTGTGTCCCTCACTCTCTGTGTCCCTCGCTCTCTGTGTCCCTCGCTCTCTGTGTCCTCGCTCTCTCTGTGTCACTCGCGCTCTCTGTGTCCCTCACTCTCTCTGTGTCCCTCCCTTTCTGTGTGTCCCTCGCTCTCTCTGTGTCCCTCGCTCTGTCTGCGTCCCTCGCTCTGTCTGTGTCCCTCGCTCTGTGTCCCTCACTCTCTCTGTGTCCCTCACTCTCTCTGTGTCCCTCGCTCTCTCTGTGTCCCTCGCTCTCTCTGTGTCCCTCGCTCTCTCTGTTTCCCTCGCTCTCTGTGTACCTCACTCTCTGTGTCCCTCACTCTCTCTGTGTTTCCCTCGCTCTCTGTGTCCCTCGCTCTCTGTGTCCCTCGTTCTCTGTGTCCCTCGCTCTCTGAGTCCCTCGCTCTCTGTGTCCCTCGCTCTCTGAGTCCCTCGTTCTCTCTGTGCGTCCCTCGCTGTCTATGTCCCTCGCTCTCTCTGTGTCCCTTGCTCTGTCTGTGCCCCTCGCTCTCTCTGTGTGTCCCTCGCTCTCTGTGTCCCTCGCTATCTCTGTGTCCCTCGCTCTCTGTGTCCCTCGCTCTCTCTGTGTCCCTCACTCACTGTGTTCCACACTCTCTGTGTCCCTCGCTCTCTGTGTCCCTCGCTCTCTGTGTCCCTCGCTCTCTGTGTCCCTCGCTCTCTCTGTGTCCCTCACTCACTGTGTTCCACACTCTCTGTGTCCCTCGCTCTCTCTGTGTCCCTCACTCACTGTGTTCCACACTCTCTGTGTCCCTCGCTCTCTGTGTCCCTCGCTCTCTCTGTGTGTCCCTCGCTCTCTGTGTCCCTCGCTCTCTCTCTGTGTCCCTCGCTCTCTCTCTGTGTCCCTCGCTCTCTGTGTCCCACACTCTCTCAGTGTGTCCCTCACTCTCTGTATCCTTCACTCTCTAAGTGTCCCTCGCTCTCTGTGTCCCTTGCTCTCTGTGACCCTCGCTCTCTCTGTGTCCCCCACTCTCTCTCTGTCCCTCGCGGTCTCTGTGTCCCTCCCGGTGTCTGTGTCGCTCGCGCTCTCTGTGTCCCTCGCGCTCTCTGTGTCACTCGTGCTCTCTGTGTCCTTCGCTCTCTGTGTCCCTCGCTCTCTGTGTCCCTCGCTCTCTCTGTGTCCCTCCCTCTCTGTGTCCCTCGCTCTCTCTCTGCCCCTCGCTCTCTCTGTGTCCCTCGCTCGCTGTGTGTCCCTCGCTCTCTCTGTGTCCCTGGCTCTCTGTGTCCCTCGCTCTCTCTCTGCCCCTCGCTCTCTCTGTGTCCCTCGCTCTCTGTGTGTCCCTCGCTCTCTCTGTGTCCCTCGCTCTCTGTGTGTCCCTCGCTCTCTCTGTGTCCCTCGCTCTCTGTGCCCCTCACTCTCTGTGTCCCTCGCTCTCTGTGTCCCTCGCTCTCTGTGTCCCACACTCTCTGTGTCCCACACTCTCTGTGTCCCATGCCCTTTGTGTCCCTCGCTCTCTGTGTCCCTCACTCTTTGTGTCCCTCATGCTCTGTGCTACTCGCTCTCTGTGTCCCTCGCTCTCTGTGTCCCACACTCTCTGTGTCCCTCGCTCTGTGTTTCCCTCACTCTCTGTTTCCCTCACTCTCTGTGTCCCTCGCTCTCTGTGTCCCACACTCTCTGTGTCCCTCGCTCTCTGTGTCCCTCGTGCTCTGTTTCCCTCGCTCTTTGTGTCCCTCGCTCTCTCTGTGTCCCTCGCGCTCTCTGTGCAGCTCGGTCTGTGACCCTCGCTCTGTCTGTGTCCCTCCCTTTCTGTGTGTCCCTCGCTCCCTCTGTGTCCCTGGCTCTCTGTGTCCCTCGCTCTCTCTCTGCTCTCTGTGTCCCTCGCTCTCTGTGTCCCACACTCTCTGTGTCCCACACTCTCTGTGTCCCTTGCCCTTTGTGTCCCTCGCTCTCTGTGTCCCTCACTCTTTGTGTCCCTCATGCTCTGTGCTACTCGCTCTCTGTGTCCCTCGCTCTCTGTATCCCACACTCTCTGTGTCCCTCGCTCTGTGTGTCCCTCACTCTCTGTGTCCCTCACTCTCTGTGTCCCTCACTCTCTGTGTCCCTCACTCTCTGTGTCTCTCGCTCTCTGTGTCCCACACTCTCTGTGTCCCTCGCTCTCTCTGTGTCCCTCGCGCTCTCTGTGTAGCTCGGTCTGTGACCCTCGCTCTGTCTGTGTCCCTCCCTTTCTGTGTGTCCCTCGCTCTCGCTGTGTCCCTCGCGCTCTCTGTGTCCCTCGCTCTCTCTGTGTCCCTCACTCTCTCTGTGTCCCTCGCTCTCCCTGAGTAGCTCACTCTCTCTGTTCCTCTTGCTCTCTCTGTGTCCCTCGCTCTGTGTGTCCCTCGCTCTCTCTGTGTCCCTCCCTCTCTCTGTGTCCCTCGCTCTCGCTGTGTCGCTCACTCTCGGTGTACCTCACTCTCTCTGTGTCCCTCACTCTCTGTGTTCCTCACTCTCTGAGTCCCTCACTCTCTCTGTGCCCCTCACTCTCTGTGACCCTCACTCTCTCTGTGTCCCTCACTCACTCTCTGTCCCTCACTCTCTCTGTGTCCCTCACTCTCTGTGCCCCTCACTCTCTCTGTGTCCCTCACTCTCTGTGTCCCTCGCGCTCTCTGCGTCCCTCGCTCTCTCTGGGTCCCTCGCTCCCTCTGGGTCCCTCACTCTCTCTGTGTCCCTCACTCTCTGTGTCACTTGCTCTCTGTGTGTCCCTCGCTCTCTGTGTCCCTCGCTCTCTCTGTGTCCATGGCTCTGTCTGTGTGTCCCTCACTCTCTGTGTCCAACACTCTCTCTCTGTGTCACTCACTCTCTCTGTGTCCCACACTCTCTCTGTGTGTCCCTCACTCTCTGTGTCCCTCGCTATCTCTGTGTGTCCCTCGCTCTCTGTGTCCCTCGCTCTCTGTGTCCCTCGCTCTCTGTGTCCTCGCTCTCTCTGTGTCACTCGCGCTCTCTGTGTCCCTCACTCTCTCTGTGTCCCTCCCTTTCTGTGTGTCCCTCGCTCTCTCTGTGTCCCTCGCTCTGTCTGTGTCCCTCGCTCTGTCTGTGTCCCTCGCTCTGTGTCCCTCACTCTCTCTGTGTCCCTCACTCTCTCTGTGTCCCTCACTCTCTCTGTGTCCCTCGCTCTCTCTGTGTCCCTCGCTCTCTCTGTGTCCCTCGCTCTCTGTGTTCCACACTCTCTGTGTCCCTCAGTCTCTCTGTGTGTCCCTCGCTCTCTGTGTCCCTCGCTCTCTCTGTTTCCCTCGCTCTCTGTGTACCTCACTCTCTGTGTCCCTCACTCTCTCTGTGTTTCCCTCGCTCTCTGTGTCCCTCGCTCTCTGTGTCCCTCGCTCTCTGTGTCCCTCGCTCTCTCTGTGTCCCTCACTCACTGTGTTCCACACTCTCTGTGTCCCTCGCTCTCTGTGTCCCTCGCTCTCTCTGTGTGTCCCTCGCTCTCTGTGTCCCTGGCTCTGTCTCTGTGTCCCTCGCTCTCTCTCTGTGTCCCTCGCTCTCTGTGTCCCACACTCTCTCAGTGTGTCCCTCACTCTCTGTATCCTTCACTCTCGAAGTGTCCCTCGCTCTCTGTGTCCCTTGCTCTCTGTGACCCTCGCTCTCTCTGTGTCCCCCACTCTCTCTCTGTCCCTCGCGGTCTCTGTGTCCCTCCCGGTGTCTGTGTCGCTCGCGCTCTCTGTGTCCCTCGCGCTCTCTGTGTCACTCGTGCTCTCTGTGTCCTTCGCTCTCTGTGTCCCTCGCTCTCTGTGTCCCTCGCTCTCTCTGTGTCCCTCCCTCTCTGTGTCCCTCGCTCTCTCTCTGCCCCTCGCTCTCTCTGTGTCCCTCGCTCGCTGTGTGTCCCTCGCTCTCTCTGTGTCCCTGGCTCTCTGTGTCCCTCGCTCTCTCTCTGCCCCTCGCTCTCTCTGTGTCCCTCGCTCTCTGTGTGTCCCTCGCTCTCTCTGTGTCCCTCGCTCTCTGTGTGTCCCTCGCTCTCTCTGTGTCCCTCGCTCTCTGTGCCCCTCACTCTCTGTGTCCCACGCTCTCTGTGTCCCACACTCTCTGTGTCCCACACTCTCTGTGTCCCATGCCCTTTGTGTCCCTCGCTCTCTGTGTCCCTCGCTCTCTGTGTCCCACACTCTCTGTGTCCCACACTCTCTGTGTCCCATGCCCTTTGTGTCCCTCATGCTCTGTGCTACTCGCTCTCTGTGTCCCTCGCTCTCTGTGTCCCACACTCTCTGTGTCCCTCGCTCTGTGTTTCCCTCACTCTCTGTTTCCCTCACTCTCTGTGTCCCTCGCTCTCTGTGTCCCACACTCTCTGTGTCCCTCGCTCTCTGTGTCCCTCGTGCTCTGTTTCCCTCGCTCTTTGTGTCCCTCGCTCTCTCTGTGTCCCTCGCGCTCTCTGTGCAGCTCGGTCTGTGACCCTCGCTCTGTCTGTGTCCCTCCCTTTCTGTGTGTCCCTCGCTCCCTCTGTGTCCCTGGCTCTCTGTGTCCCTCGCTCTCTCTGCTCTCTGTGTCCCTCGCTCTCTGTGTCCCACACTCTCTGTGTCCCACACTCTCTGTGTCCCTTGCCCTTTGTGTCCCTCGCTCTCTGTGTCCCTCACTCTTTGTGTCCCTCATGCTCTGTGCTACTCGCTCTCTGTGTCCCTCGCTCTCTGTATCCCACACTCTCTGTGTCCCTCGCTCTGTGTGTCCCTCACTCTCTGTGTCCCTCACTCTCTGTGTCCCTCACTCTCTGTGTCCCTCACTCTCTGTGTCTCTCGCTCTCTGTGTCCCACACTCTCTGTGTCCCTCGCTCTCTCTGTGTCCCTCGCGCTCTCTGTGTAGCTCGGTCTGTGACCCTCGCTCTGTCTGTGTCCCTCCCTTTCTGTGTGTCCCTCGCTCTCGCTGTGTCCCTCGCGCTCTCTGTGTCCCTCGCTCTCTCTGTGTCCCTCACTCTCTCTGTGTCCCTCGCTCTCCCTGAGTAGCTCACTCTCTCTGTTCCTCTTGCTCTCTCTGTGTCCCTCGCTCTGTGTGTCCCTCGCTCTCTCTGTGTCCCTCGCTCTCGCTGTGTCGCTCACTCTCGGTGTACCTCACTCTCTCTGTGTCCCTCACTCTCTGTGTTCCTCACTCTCTGAGTCCCTCACTCTCTCTGTGCCCCTCACTCTCTGTGACCCTCACTCTCTCTGTGTCCCTCACTCACTCTCTGTCCCTCACTCTCTCTGTGTCCCTCACTCTCTGTGCCCCTCACTCTCTCTGTGTCCCTCACTCTCTGTGTCCCTCGCGCTCTCTGCGTCCCTCGCTCTCTCTGGGTCCCTCGCTCCCTCTGGGTCCCTCACTCTCTCTGTGTCCCTCACTCTCTGTGTCCCTTGCTCTCTGTGTGTCCCTCGCTCTCTGTGTCCCTCGCTCTCTCTGTGTCCAATGCTCTGTCTGTGTGTCCCTCACTCTCTGTGTCCAACACTCTCTCTCTGTGTCACTCACTCTCTCTGTGTCCCACACTCTCTCTGTGTGTCCCTCACTCTCTGTGTCCCTCGCTATCTCTGTGTGTCCCTCGCTCTCTGTGTCCCTCGCTCTCTGTGTCCCACACTCTCTCTGTGTCCCTCCCTTTCTGTGTGTCCCTCGCTCTCTCTGTGTCCCTCGCTCTGTCTGTGTCCCTCGCTCTGTCTGTGTCCCTCGCTCTCTGTGTCCCTCACTCTCTCTGTGTCCCTCCCTTTCTGTGTGTCCCTCGCTCTCTCTGTGTCCCTCGCTCTGTCTGTGTCCCTCGCTCTGTCTGTGTCCCTCGCTCTGTGTCCCTCACTCTCTCTGTGTCCCTCACTCTCTCTGTGTCCCTCGCTCTCTCTGTGTCCCTCGCTCTCTCTGTGTCCCTCGCTCTCTGTGTTCCACACTCTCTGTGTCCCTCAGTCTCTCTGTGTGTCCCTCGCTCTCTGTGTCCCTCGCTCTCTCTGTTTCCCTCGCTCTCTGTGTACCTCACTCTCTGTGTCCCTCACTCTCTCTGTGTTTCCCTCGCTCTCTGTGTCCCTCGCTCTCTGTGTCCCTCGTTCTCTGTGTCCCTCGCTCTCTGTGTCCCTCGCTCTCTGTGTCCCTCGCTCTCTGTGTCCCTCGTTCTCTCTGTGCGTCCCTCGCTGTCTATGTCCCTCGCTCTCTCTGTGTCCCTTGCTCTGTCTGTGCCCCTCGCTCTCTCTGTGTGTCCCTCGCTCTCTGTGTCCCTCGCTATCTCTGTGTCCCTCGCTCTCTGTGTCCCTCGCTCTCTCTGTGTCCCTCACTCACTGTGTTCCACACTCTCTGTGTCCCTCGCTCTCTGTGTCCCTCGCTCTCTGTGTCCCTCGCTCTCTGTGTCCCTCGCTCTCTCTGTGTCCCTCACTCACTGTGTTCCACACTCTCTGTGTCCCTCGCTCTCTCTGTGTCCCTCACTCACTGTGTTCCACACTCTCTGTGTCCCTCGCTCTCTGTGTCCCTCGCTCTCTCTGTGTGTCCCTCGCTCTCTGTGTCCCTCGCTCTCTCTCTGTGTCCCTCGCTCTCTCTCTGTGTCCCTCGCTCTCTGTGTCCCACACTCTCTCAGTGTGTCCCTCACTGTCTGTATCCTTCACTCTCTAAGTGTCCCTCGCTCTCTGTGTCCCTTGCTCTCTGTGACCCTCGCTCTCTCTGTGTCCCCCACTCTCTCTCTGTCCCTCACTCTCTCTGTGTCCCTCGCGCTCTCTGTGTCACTCGTGCTCTCTGTGTCCTTCGCTCTCTGTGTCCCTCGCTCTCTGTGTCCCTCGCTCTCTCTGTGTCCCTCCCTCTCTGTGTCCCTCGCTCTCTCTCTGCCCCTCGCTCTCTCTGTGTCCCTCGCTCGCTGTGTGTCCCTCGCTCTCTCTGTGTCCCTGGCTCTCTGTGTCCCTCGCTCTCTCTCTGCCCCTCGCTCTCTCTGTGTCCCTCGCTCTCTGTGTGTCCCTCGCTCTCTCTGTGTCCCTCGCTCTCTGTGTGTCCCTCGCTCTCTCTGTGTCCCTCGCTCTCTGTGTCCCTCACTCTCTGTGTCCCTCACTCTCTGTGTCCCTCGCTCTCTGTGTCCCTCGCTCTCTGTGTCCCACACTCTCTGTGTCCCACACTCTCTGTGTCCCATGCCCTTTGTGTCCCTCGCTCTCTGTGTCCCTCACTCTTTGTGTCCCTCATGCTCTGTGCTACTCGCTCTCTGTGTCCCTCGCTCTCTGTGTCCCACACTCTCTGTGTCCCTCGCTCTGTGTTTCCCTCACTCTCTGTTTCCCTCACTCTCTGTGTCCCTCGCTCTCTGTGTCCCACACTCTCTGTGTCCCTCGCTCTCTGTGTCCCTCGTGCTCTGTTTCCCTCGCTCTTTGTGTCCCTCGCTCTCTCTGTGTCCCTCGCGCTCTCTGTGCAGCTCGGTCTGTGACCCTCGCTCTGTCT
The DNA here is from genome assembly GCF_047496885.1 of Scyliorhinus torazame. Lineage (NCBI taxonomy): Eukaryota > Metazoa > Chordata > Chondrichthyes > Carcharhiniformes > Scyliorhinidae > Scyliorhinus > Scyliorhinus torazame. The sequence continues at coordinate 20,096 of NW_027308255.1, forward strand.
GTGTCCCTCCCTTTCTGTGTGTCCCTCGCTCCCTCTGTGTCCCTGGCTCTCTGTGTCCCTCGCTCTCTCTCTGCTCTCTGTGTCCCTCGCTCTCTGTGTCCCACACTCTCTGTGTCCCACACTCTCTGTGTCCCTTGCCCTTTGTGTCCCTCGCTCTCTGTGTCCCTCACTCTTTGTGTCCCTCATGCTCTGTGCTACTCGCTCTCTGTGTCCCTCGCTCTCTGTATCCCACACTCTCTGTGTCCCTCGCTCTGTGTGTCCCTCACTCTCTGTGTCCCTCACTCTCTGTGTCCCTCACTCTCTGTGTCCCTCACTCTCTGTGTCTCTCGCTCTCTGTGTCCCACACTCTCTGTGTCCCTCGCTCTCTCTGTGTCCCTCGCGCTCTCTGTGTAGCTCGGTCTGTGACCCTCGCTCTGTCTGTGTCCCTCCCTTTCTGTGTGTCCCTCGCTCTCGCTGTGTCCCTCGCGCTCTCTGTGTCCCTCGCTCTCTCTGTGTCCCTCACTCTCTCTGTGTCCCTCGCTCTCCCTGAGTAGCTCACTCTCTCTGTTCCTCTTGCTCTCTCTGTGTCCCTCGCTCTGTGTGTCCCTCGCTCTCTCTGTGTCCCTCCCTCTCTCTGTGTCCCTCGCTCTCGCTGTGTCGCTCACTCTCGGTGTACCTCACTCTCTCTGTGTCCCTCACTCTCTGTGTTCCTCACTCTCTGAGTCCCTCACTCTCTCTGTGCCCCTCACTCTCTGTGACCCTCACTCTCTCTGTGTCCCTCACTCACTCTCTGTCCCTCACTCTCTCTGTGTCCCTCACTCTCTGTGCCCCTCACTCTCTCTGTGTCCCTCACTCTCTGTGTCCCTCGCGCTCTCTGCGTCCCTCGCTCTCTCTGTGTCCCTCGCTCCCTCTGGGTCCCTCACTCACTCTGTGTCCCTCACTCTCTGTGTCCCTTGCTCACTGTGTGTCCCTCGCTCTCTGTGTCCCTCGCTCTCTCTGTGTCCATGGCTCTGTCTGTGTGTCCCTCACTCTCTGTGTCCAACACTCTCTCTCTGTGTCACTCACTCTCTCTGTGTCCCACACTCTCTCTGTGTGTCCCTCACTCTCTGTGTCCCTCACTATCTCTGTGTGTCCCTCGCTCTCTGTGTCCCTCGCTCTCTGTGTCCTCGCTCTCTCTGTGTCACTCGCGCTCTCTGTGTCCCTCACTCTCCCTGTGTCCCTCCCTTTCTGTGTGTCCCTTGCTCTCTCTGTGTCCCTCGCTCTGTCTGTGTCCCTCGCTCTGTCTGTGTCCCTCGCTCTGTGTCCCTCACTCTCTCTGTGTCCCTCACTCTCTCTGTGTCCCTCGCTCTCTCTGTGTCCCTCGCTCTCTCTGTGTCCCTCGCTCTCTGTGTTCCACACTCTCTGTGTCCCTCAGTCTCTCTGTGTGTCCCTCGCTCTCTGTGTCCCTCGCTCTCTCTGTTTCCCTCGCTCTCTGTGTACCTCACTCTCTGTGTCCCTCACTCTCTCTGTGTTTCCCTCGCTCTCTGTGTCCCTCGCTCTCTGTGTCCCTCGCTCTCTGTGTCCCTCGCTCTCTGTGTCCCTCGCTCTCTCTGTGTCCCTCACTCACTGTGTTCCACACTCTCTGTGTCCCTCGCTCTCTGTGTCCCTCGCTCTCTCTGTGTGTCCCTCGCTCTCTGTGTCCCTGGCTCTGTCTCTGTGTCCCTCGCTCTCTCTCTGTGTCCCTCGCTCTCTGTGTCCCTCACTCTCTCAGTGTGTCCCTCACTCTCTGTATCCTTCACTCTCTAAGTGTCCCTCGCTCTCTGTGTCCCTTGCTCTCTGTGACCCTCGCTCTCTCTGTGTCCCCCACTCTCTCTCTGTCCCTCGCGGTCTCTGTGTCCCTCCCGGTGTCTGTGTCGCTCGCGCTCTCTGTGTCCCTCGCGCTCTCTGTGTCACTCGTGCTCTCTGTGTCCTTCGCTCTCTGTGTCCCTCGCTCTCTGTGTCCCTCGCTCTCTCTGTGTCCCTCCCTCTCTGTGTCCCTCGCTCTCTCTCTGCCCCTCGCTCTCTCTGTGTCCCTCGCTCGCTGTGTGTCCCTCGCTCTCTCTGTGTCCCTGGCTCTCTGTGTCACTCGCTCTCTCTCTGCCCCTCGCTCTCTCTGTGTCCCTCGCTCTCTGTGTGTCCCTCGCTCTCTCTGTGTCCCTCGCTCTCTGTGTGTCCCTCGCTCTCTCTGTGTCCCTCGCTCTCTGTGCCCCTCACTCTCTGTGTCCCTCGCTCTCTGTGTCCCTCGCTCTCTGTGTCCCACACTCTCTGTGTCCCACACTCTCTGTGTCCCATGCCCTTTGTGTCCCTCGCTCTCTGTGTCCCTCGCTCTCTGTGTCCCACACTCTCTGTGTCCCACACTCTCTGTGTCCCATGCCCTTTGTGTCCCTCATGCTCTGTGCTACTCGCTCTCTGTGTCCCTCGCTCTCTGTGTCCCACACTCTCTGTGTCCCTCGCTCTCTGTGTCCCACACTCTCTGTGTCCCTCGCTCTCTGTGTCCCTCGTGCTCTGTTTCCCTCGCTCTTTGTGTCCCTCGCTCTCTCTGTGTCCCTCGCGCTCTCTGTGCAGCTCGGTCTGTGACCCTCGCTCTGTCTGTGTCCCTCCCTTTCTGTGTGTCCCTCGCTCCCTCTGTGTCCCTGGCTCTCTGTGTCCCTCGCTCTCTCTCTGCTCTCTGTGTCCCTCGCTCTCTGTGTCCCACACTCTCTGTGTCCCACACTCTCTGTGTCCCTTGCCCTTTGTGTCCCTCGCTCTCTGTGTCCCTCACTCTTTGTGTCCCTCATGCTCTGTGCTACTCGCTCTCTGTGTCCCTCGCTCTCTGTATCCCACACTCTCTGTGTCCCTCGCTCTGTGTGTCCCTCACTCTCTGTGTCCCTCACTCTCTGTGTCCCTCACTCTCTGTGTCTCTCGCTCTCTGTGTCCCACACTCTCTGTGTCCCTCGCTCTCTCTGTGTCCCTCGCGCTCTCTGTGTAGCTCGGTCTGTGACCCTCGCTCTGTCTGTGTCCCTCCCTTTCTGTGTGTCCCTCGCTCTCGCTGTGTCCCTCGCGCTCTCTGTGTCCCTCGCTCTCTCTGTGTCCCTCACTCTCTCTGTGTCCCTCGCTCTCCCTGAGTAGCTCACTCTCTCTGTTCCTCTTGCTCTCTCTGTGTCCCTCGCTCTGTGTGTCCCTCGCTCTCTCTGTGTCCCTCCCTCTCTCTGTGTCCCTCGCTCTCGCTGTGTCGCTCACTCTCGGTGTACCTCACTCTCTCTGTGTCCCTCACTCTCTGTGTTCCTCACTCTCTGAGTCCCTCACTCACTCTCTGTCCCTCACTCTCTCTGTGTCCCTCACTCTCTGTGCCCCTCACTCTCTCTGTGTCCCTCACTCTCTGTGTCCCTCGCGCTCTCTGCGTCCCTCGCTCTCTCTGGGTCCCTCGCTCCCTCTGGGTCCCTCACTCTCTCTGTGTCCCTCACTCTCTGTGTCCCTTGCTCTCTGTGTGTCCCTCGCTCTCTGTGTCCCTCGCTCTCTCTGTGTCCATGGCTCTGTCTGTGTGTCCCTCACTCTCTGTGTCCAACACTCTCTCTCTGTGTCACTCACTCTCTCTGTGTCCCACACTCTCTCTGTGTGTCCCTCACTCTCTGTGTCCCTCGCTATCTCTGTGTGTCCCTCGCTCTCTGTGTCCCTCGCTCTCTGTGTCCCTCGCTCTCTGTGTCCTCGCTCTCTCTGTGTCACTCGCGCTCTCTGTGTCCCTCACTCTCTCTGTGTCCCTCCCTTTCTGTGTGTCCCTCGCTCTCTCTGTGTCCCTCGCTCTGTCTGTGTCCCTCGCTCTGTCTGTGTCCCTCGCTCTGTGTCCCTCACTCTCTCTGTGTCCCTCACTCTCTCTGTGTCCCTCGCTCTCTCTGTGTCCCTCGCTCTCTCTGTGTCCCTCGCTCTCTGTGTTCCACACTCTCTGTGTCCCTCAGTCTCTCTGTGTGTCCCTCGCTCTCTGTGTCCCTCGCTCTCTCTGTTTCCCTCGCTCTCTGTGTACCTCACTCTCTGTGTCCCTCACTCTCTCTGTGTTTCCCTCGCTCTCTGTGTCCCTCGCTCTCTGTGTCCCTCGCTCTCTGTGTCCCTCGCTCTCTGTGTCCCTCGCTCTCTCTGTGTCCCTCACTCACTGTGTTCCACACTCTCTGTGTCCCTCGCTCTCTGTGTCCCTCGCTCTCTCTGTGTGTCCCTCGCTCTCTGTGTCCCTGGCTCTGTCTCTGTGTCCCTCGCTCTCTCTCTGTGTCCCTCGCTCTCTGTGTCCCACACTCTCTCAGTGTGTCCCTCACTCTCTGTATCCTTCACTCTCTAAGTGTCCCTCGCTCTCTGTGTCCCTTGCTCTCTGTGACCCTCGCTCTCTCTGTGTCCCCCACTCTCTCTCTGTCCCTCGCGGTCTCTGTGTCCCTCCCGGTGTCTGTGTCGCTCGCGCTCTCTGTGTCCCTCGCGCTCTCTGTGTCACTCGTGCTCTCTGTGTCCTTCGCTCTCTGTGTCCCTCGCTCTCTGTGTCCCTCGCTCTCTCTGTGTCCCTCCCTCTCTGTGTCCCTCGCTCTCTCTCTGCCCCTCGCTCTCTCTGTGTCCCTCGCTCGCTGTGTGCCCCTCGCTCTCTCTGTGTCCCTGGCTCTCTGTGTCCCTCGCTCTCTCTCTGCCCCTCGCTCTCTCTGTGTCCCTCGCTCTCTGTGTGTCCCTCGCTCTCTCTGTGTCCCTCGCTCTCTGTGTGTCCCTCGCTCTCTCTGTGTCCCTCGCTCTCTGTGCCCCTCACTCTCTGTGTCCCTCGCTCTCTGTGTCCCTCGCTCTCTGTGTCCCACACTCTCTGTGTCCCACACTCTCTGTGTCCCATGCCCTTTGTGTCCCTCGCTCTCTGTGTCCCTCGCTCTCTGTGTCCCACACTCTCTGTGTCCCACACTCTCTGTGTCCCATGCCCTTTGTGTCCCTCATGCTCTGTGCTACTCGCTCTCTGTGTCCCTCGCTCTCTGTGTCCCACACTCTCTGTGTCCCTCGCTCTGTGTTTCCCTCACTCTCTGTTTCCCTCACTCTCTGTGTCCCTCGCTCTCTGTGTCCCACACTCTCTGTGTCCCTCGCTCTCTGTGTCCCTCGTGCTCTGTTTCCCTCGCTCTTTGTGTCCCTCGCTCTCTCTGTGTCCCTCGCGCTCTCTGTGCAGCTCGGTCTGTGACCCTCGCTCTGTCTGTGTCCCTCCCTTTCTGTGTGTCCCTCGCTCCCTCTGTGTCCCTGGCTCTCTGTGTCCCTCGCTCTCTCTCTGCTCTCTGTGTCCCTCGCTCTCTGTGTCCCACACTCTCTGTGTCCCACACTCTCTGTGTCCCTTGCCCTTTGTGTCCCTCGCTCTCTGTGTCCCTCACTCTTTGTGTCCCTCATGCTCTGTGCTACTCGCTCTCTGTGTCCCTCGCTCTCCCTCACTCTCTGTGTCCCTCACTCTCTGTGTCCCTCACTCTCTGTGTCCCTCACTCTCTGTGTCTCTCGCTCTCTGTGTCCCTCGCTCTCTCTGTGTCCCTCGCGCTCTCTGTGTAGCTCGGTCTGTGACCCTCGCTCTGTCTGTGTCCCTCCCTTTCTGTGTGTCCCTCGCTCTCGCTGTGTCCCTCGCGCTCTCTGTGTCCCTCGCTCTCTCTGTGTCCCTCACTCTCTCTGTGTCCCTCGCTCTCCCTGAGTAGCTCACTCTCTCTGTTCCTCTTGCTCTCTCTGTGTCCCTCGCTCTGTGTGTCCCTCGCTCTCTCTGTGTCCCTCCCTCTCTCTGTGTCCCTCGCTCTCGCTGTGTCGCTCACTCTCGGTGTACCTCACTCTCTCTGTGTCCCTCACTCTCTGTGTTCCTCACTCTCTGAGTCCCTCACTCTCTCTGTGCCCCTCACTCTCTGTGACCCTCACTCTCTCTGTGTCCCTCACTCACTCTCTGTCCCTCACTCTCTCTGTGTCCCTCACTCTCTGTGCCCCTCACTCTCTCTGTGTCCCTCACTCTCTGTGTCCCTCGCGCTCTCTGCGTCCCTCGCTCTCTCTGGGTCCCTCGCTCCCTCTGGGTCCCTCACTCTCTCTGTGTCCCTCACTCTCTGTGTCCCTTGCTCTCTGTGTGTCCCTCGCTCTCTGTGTCCCTCGCTCTCTCTGTGTCCAACACTCTCTCTCTGTGTCACTCACTCTCTCTGTGTCCCACACTCTCTCTGTGTGTCCCTCACTCTCTGTGTCCCTCGCTATCTCTGTGTGTCCCTCGCTCTCTGTGTCCCTCGCTCTCTGTGTCCCTCGCTCTCTGTGTCCTCGCTCTCTCTGTGTCACTCGCGCTCTCTGTGTCCCTCACTCTCTCTGTGTCCCTCCCTTTCTGTGTGTCCCTCGCTCTCTCTGTGTCCCTCGCTCTGTCTGTGTCCCTCGCTCTGTCTGTGTCCCTCGCTCTGTGTCCCTCACTCTCTCTGTGTCCCTCACTCTCTCTGTGTGCCTCGCTCTCTCTGTGTCCCTCGCTCTCTCTGTGTCCCTCGCTCTCTGTGTTCCACACTCTCTGTGTCCCTCAGTCTCTCTGTGTGTCCCTCGCTCTCTGTGTCCCTCGCTCTCTCTGTTTCCCTCGCTCTCTGTGTACCTCACTCTCTGTGTCCCTCACTCTCTCTGTGTTTCCCTCGCTCTCTGTGTCCCTCGCTCTCTGTGTCCCTCGCTCTCTGTGTCCCTCGCTCTCTGTGTCCCTCGCTCTCTCTGTGTCCCTCACTCACTGTGTTCCACACTCTCTGTGTCCCTCGCTCTCTGTGTCCCTCGCTCTCTCTGTGTGTCCCTCGCTCTCTGTGTCCCTGGCTCTGTCTCTGTGTCCCTCGCTCTCTCTCTGTGTCCCTCGCTCTCTGTGTCCCACACTCTCTCAGTGTGTCCCTCACTCTCTGTATCCTTCACTCTCGAAGTGTCCCTCGCTCTCTGTGTCCCTTGCTCTCTGTGACCCTCGCTCTCTCTGTGTCCCCCACTCTCTCTCTGTCCCTCGCGGTCTCTGTGTCCCTCCCGGTGTCTGTGTCGCTCGCGCTCTCTGTGTCCCTCGCGCTCTCTGTGTCACTCGTGCTCTCTGTGTCCTTCGCTCTCTGTGTCCCTCGCTCTCTGTGTCCCTCGCTCTCTCTGTGTCCCTCCCTCTCTGTGTCCCTCGCTCTCTCTCTGCCCCTCGCTCTCTCTGTGTCCCTCGCTCGCTGTGTGTCCCTCGCTCTCTCTGTGTCCCTGGCTCTCTGTGTCCCTCGCTCTCTCTCTGCCCCTCGCTCTCTCTGTGTCCCTCGCTCTCTGTGTGTCCCTCGCTCTCTCTGTGTCCCTCGCTCTCTGTGTGTCCCTCGCTCTCTCTGTGTCCCTCGCTCTCTGTGCCCCTCACTCTCTGTGTCCCTCGCTCTCTGTGTCCCTCGCTCTCTGTGTCCCACACTCTCTGTGTCCCACACTCTCTGTGTCCCATGCCCTTTGTGTCCCTCGCTCTCTGTGTCCCTCGCTCTCTGTGTCCCACACTCTCTGTGTCCCACACTCTCTGTGTCCCATGCCCTTTGTGTCCCTCATGCTCTGTGCTACTCGCTCTCTGTGTCCCTCGCTCTCTGTGTCCCACACTCTCTGTGTCCCTCGCTCTGTGTTTCCCTCACTCTCTGTTTCCCTCACTCTCTGTGTCCCTCGCTCTCTGTGTCCCACACTCTCTGTGTCCCTCGCTCTCTGTGTCCCTCGTGCTCTGTTTCCCTCGCTCTTTGTGTCCCTCGCTCTCTCTGTGTCCCTCGCGCTCTCTGTGCAGCTCGGTCTGTGACCCTCGCTCTGTCTGTGTCCCTCCCTTTCTGTGTGTCCCTCGCTCCCTCTGTGTCCCTGGCTCTCTGTGTCCCTCGCTCTCTCTCTGCTCTCTGTGTCCCTCGCTCTCTGTGTCCCACACTCTCTGTGTCCCACACTCTCTGTGTCCCTTGCCCTTTGTGTCCCTCGCTCTCTGTGTCCCTCACTCTTTGTGTCCCTCATGCTCTGTGCTACTCGCTCTCTGTGTCCCTCGCTCTCTGTATCCCACACTCTCTGTGTCCCTCGCTCTGTGTGTCCCTCACTCTCTGTGTCCCTCACTCTCTGTGTCCCTCACTCTCTGTGTCCCTCACTCTCTGTGTCTCTCGCTCTCTGTGTCCCACACTCTCTGTGTCCCTCGCTCTCTCTGTGTCCCTCGCGCTCTCTGTGTAGCTCGGTCTGTGACCCTCGCTCTGTCTGTGTCCCTCCCTTTCTGTGTGTCCCTCGCTCTCGCTGTGTCCCTCGCGCTCTCTGTGTCCCTCGCTCTCTCTGTGTCCCTCACTCTCTCTGTGTCCCTCGCTCTCCCTGAGTAGCTCACTCTCTCTGTTCCTCTTGCTCTCTCTGTGTCCCTCGCTCTGTGTGTCCCTCGCTCTCTCTGTGTCCCTCCCTCTCTCTGTGTCCCTCGCTCTCGCTGTGTCGCTCACTCTCGGTGTACCTCACTCTCTCTGTGTCCCTCACTCTCTGTGTTCCTCACTCTCTGAGTCCCTCACTCTCTCTGTGCCCCTCACTCTCTGTGACCCTCACTCTCTCTGTGTCCCTCACTCACTCTCTGTCCCTCACTCTCTCTGTGTCCCTCACTCTCTGTGCCCCTCACTCTCTCTGTGTCCCTCACTCTCTGTGTCCCTCGCGCTCTCTGCGTCCCTCGCTCTCTCTGGGTCCCTCGCTCCCTCTGGGTCCCTCACTCTCTCTGTGTCCCTCACTCTCTGTGTCCCTTGCTCTCTGTGTGTCCCTCGCTCTCTGTGTCCCTCGCTCTCTCTGTGTCCATGGCTCTGTCTGTGTGTCCCTCACTCTCTGTGTCCAACACTCTCTCTCTGTGTCACTCACTCTCTCTGTGTCCCACACTCTCTCTGTATGTCCCTCACTCTCTGTGTCCCTCGCTATCTCTGTGTGTCCCTCGCTCTCTGTGTCCCTCGCTCTCTGTGTCCCTCGCTCTCTGTGTCCTCGCTCTCTCTGTGTCACTCGCGCTCTCTGTGTCCCTCACTCTCTCTGTGTCCCTCCCTTTCTGTGTGTCCCTCGCGCTCTCTGTGTCCCTCGCTCTGTCTGTGTCCCTCGCTCTGTCTGTGTCCCTCGCTCTGTGTCCCTCACTCTCTCTGTGTCCCTCACTCTCTCTGTGTCCCTCGCTCTCTCTGTGTCCCTCGCTCTCTCTGTGTCCCTCGCTCTCTGTGTTCCACACTCTCTGTGTCCCTCAGTCTCTCTGTGTGTCCCTCGCTCTCTGTGTCCCTCGCTCTCTCTGTTTCCCTCGCTCTCTGTGTACCTCACTCTCTGTGTCCCTCACTCTCTCTGTGTTTCCCTCGCTCTCTGTGTCCCTCGCTCTCTGTGTCCCTCGCTCTCTGTGTCCCTCGCTCTCTGTGTCCCTCGCTCTCTCTGTGTCCCTCACTCACTGTGTTCCACACTCTCTGTGTCCCTCGCTCTCTGTGTCCCTCGCTCTCTCTGTGTGTCCCTCGCTCTCTGTGTCCCTGGCTCTGTCTCTGTGTCCCTCGCTCTCTCTCTGTGTCCCTCGCTCTCTGTGTCCCACACTCTCTCAGTGTGTCCCTCACTCTCTGTATCCTTCACTCTCTAAGTGTCCCTCGCTCTCTGTGTCCCTTGCTCTCTGTGACCCTCGCTCTCTCTGTGTCCCCCACTCTCTCTCTGTCCCTCGCGGTCTCTGTGTCCCTCCCGGTGTCTGTGTCGCTCGCGCTCTCTGTGTCCCTCGCGCTCTCTGTGTCACTCGTGCTCTCTGTGTCCTTCGCTCTCTGTGTCCCTCGCTCTCTGTGTCCCTCGCTCTCTCTGTGTCCCTCCCTCTCTGTGTCCCTCGCTCTCTCTCTGCCCCTCGCTCTCTCTGTGTCCCTCGCTCGCTGTGTGCCCCTCGCTCTCTCTGTGTCCCTGGCTCTCTGTGTCCCTCGCTCTCTCTCTGCCCCTCGCTCTCTCTGTGTCCCTCGCTCTCTGTGTGTCCCTCGCTCTCTCTGTGTCCCTCGCTCTCTGTGTGTCCCTCGCTCTCTCTGTGTCCCTCGCTCTCTGTGCCCCTCACTCTCTGTGTCCCTCGCTCTCTGTGTCCCTCGCTCTCTGTGTCCCACACTCTCTGTGTCCCACACTCTCTGTGTCCCATGCCCTTTGTGTCCCTCGCTCTCTGTGTCCCTCGCTCTCTGTGTCCCACACTCTCTGTGTCCCACACTCTCTGTGTCCCATGCCCTTTGTGTCCCTCATGCTCTGTGCTACTCGCTCTCTGTGTCCCTCGCTCTCTGTGTCCCACACTCTCTGTGTCCCTCGCTCTGTGTTTCCCTCACTCTCTGTTTCCCTCACTCTCTGTGTCCCTCGCTCTCTGTGTCCCACACTCTCTGTGTCCCTCGCTCTCTGTGTCCCTCGTGCTCTGTTTCCCTCGCTCTTTGTGTCCCTCGCTCTCTCTGTGTCCCTCGCGCTCTCTGTGCAGCTCGGTCTGTGACCCTCGCTCTGTCTGTGTCCCTCCCTTTCTGTGTGTCCCTCGCTCCCTCTGTGTCCCTGGCTCTCTGTGTCCCTCGCTCTCTCTCTGCTCTCTGTGTCCCTCGCTCTCTGTGTCCCACACTCTCTGTGTCCCACACTCTCTGTGTCCCTTGCCCTTTGTGTCCCTCGCTCTCTGTGTCCCTCACTCTTTGTGTCCCTCATGCTCTGTGCTACTCGCTCTCTGTGTCCCTCGCTCTCTGTATCCCACACTCTCTGTGTCCCTCGCTCTGTGTGTCCCTCACTCTCTGTGTCCCTCACTCTCTGTGTCCCTCACTCTCTGTGTCCCTCACTCTCTGTGTCTCTCGCTCTCTGTGTCTCTCGCTCTCTGTGTCCCTCGCTCTCTCTGTGTCCCTCGCGCTCTCTGTGTAGCTCGGTCTGTGACCCTCGCTCTGTCTGTGTCCCTCCCTTTCTGTGTGTCCCTCGCTCTCGCTGTGTCCCTCGCGCTCTCTGTGTCCCTCGCTCTCTCTGTGTCCCTCACTCTCTCTGTGTCCCTCGCTCTCCCTGAGTAGCTCACTCTCTCTGTTCCTCTTGCTCTCTCTGTGTCCCTCGCTCTGTGTGTCCCTCGCTCTCTCTGTGTCCCTCCCTCTCTCTGTGTCCCTCGCTCTCGCTGTGTCGCTCACTCTCGGTGTACCTCACTCTCTCTGTGTCCCTCACTCTCTGTGTTCCTCACTCTCTGAGTCCCTCACTCTCTCTGTGCCCCTCACTCTCTGTGACCCTGACTCTCTCTGTGTCCCTCACTCACTCTCTGTCCCTCACTCTCTCTGTGGCCCTCACTCTCTGTGTCCCTGACTCTCTCTGTGTCCCTCGCTCTCTGTGTCCCTCGCTCTCTGTGTCCCTCACTCTCTCTTGGTACGGCATTCTCTGTGTCTCTCGCTCTCTCTGTGTGTCCCTCGCTCTCTGTGTCCCTCGCTATCTGTGTCCCTCGCTCTCTGTGTCCCTCACTCTCTGTGCCCCTCACTCTCTGTGTCCCTCGCTCTCTGTGTCCCTCATGCTCTGTGCTACTCGCTCTCTGTGTCCCTCGCTCTCTGTATCCCACACTCTCTCTTGGTACGGCATTCTCTGTGTCTCTCGCTCTCTCTGTGTGTCCCTCGCTCTCTGTGTCCCTCGCTATCTGTGTCCCTCGCTCTCTGTGTCCCTCACTCTCTGTGCCCCTCACTCTCTGTGTGTCCCTCACTCTCTGTGTCCTTCGCGCTCTCTGCGTCCCTCGCTCTCTCTGGGTCCCTCGCTCCCTCTGGTCCCTCACTCTCTCTGTGTCCCTCACTCTCTGTGTCCCTCGCTCTCTGTGTCCCTCGCTCTCTGTGTCATTCGCTCTCTCTGTGTTCCTCGCTCTCTGTGTGTCCCTCACTCTCTCTGTGTCTCTCACTCTCTCTGTGTCCCACACTCTCTCTGTGTGTCCCTCTCTCTCTGTGTCCCTCGCTCTCTCTGTGTGTCCCTTGCTCTCTGTGTTCCTCGCTCTCTCTGTGTCCCTGGCTCTGTCTGTGTGTCCCTCACTCTCTGTGTCCCACACTCTCGCTCTGTGTCACTCACTCTCTCTGTGTCCCACACTCTCTCTGTGTGTCCCTCACTCTCTGTGTCCAACACTCTCTCACTGTGTCACTCACTCTCTCTCTGTCCCACACTCTGTCTGTGTGTCCCTCACTCTCTGTGTCCCTCGCTATCTCTGTGTGTCCCTCGCTCTCTGTGTCCCTCGCTCTCTGTGTCCTCGCTCTTTCTGTGTCACTCGCGCTCTCTGTGTCCCTCACTCTCTCTGTGTCCCTCCCTTTGTGTGTCCCTCGCTCTCTCTGTGTCCCTCGCTCTGTCTTTGTTCCTCGCTCTGTCTGTGCCCCTCGCTCTGTGTCACTCACTCTCTCTGTGATCCTCACTCTCTCTGTGTCCCTCGCTCTCTGTTTCCCTCGCTCTCTGTGTTCCACACTCTCTGTGTCCCTCACTCTCTCTGTGTGTCCCTCGCTCTCTGTGTCCCTCGCTCTCTCTGTTTCCCTCGCTCTCTGTGTCCCTCGTTCTCTCTGTGCGTCCCTTGCTCCCTATGTCCCTCGCTCTCTATGTCCCTCGCTCTCTCTGTGTCCCTTGCTCTGTCTGTGTCCCTCGCTCTCTCTGTGTGTCCCTCGCTCTCTGTGTCCCTCGCTCTCTGTGTCCCTCTCTCGCTGCGCCCCTCACACTCTCTCTCTGTCCCTCACTCTCTCTCGCTGTGTCCCTCACTCTCTCTCGCTGTGTCCCTCATTCTCTCGCTGTGTCCCTCACTCTCTCTCGCTGTGTCCCTCACTCTCTCTCGCTGTGTCCCTCACTCTCTCTCGCTGTGTCCCTCACTCTCTCTCGCTGTGTCCCTCACTCTCTCTCGCTGCGTCCCTCACTTTCTCTCGCTGCGTCCCTCACTGTCTCTCGCTGTGTCCCTCACTCTCTCTCGCTGTGCCCCTCACTCTCTCTTGCTGTGTCCCTCACTCTCTCTCTCTTGCCTGAAGTGCCACAAATGTTGTCAAGTGCAGTGCGAGGCGTCCCTCAATGTTTCAGTCTTACTGAGAAACTGTCAGCCCACCGGACAACATTTCTGTACGATAGGATTGAAGCACAAGTTCAAATAGTTTTGTTTCAAAGTTTAAAATACCCAGTCAATTTTCTGTGCAGCTTTCGGAATCTGTCAGTGGAATTTAGGTTATACAGGCAAATGTTAACAAGAGTATTGGGAACTGATTGGAAGTTTTGATGGAGATATTCCTGCATTATGGAAATGTGTGAGATCTATTTAGGGTTGGGGAATGGATTGATCAAAGGATGTATTTTTTTGTTATCTATATCAGACTGACAGCCTTGAAGATTCACAACTTCCATGTGCTGTGAGGAAGGATTGATTAACCAAGGCCTATTATTCAAATACTTCAGACAAGTGACAAAACAACAGTAACAGAGAATATACAAACAGAGACAAGCAGACACCTGTAATCGGAGCTTAAACTTCACGTTTGAATGTGAAGGGCTGAAATAAACAAGAGTCCACCCTGGGATTCGGTGCAATTTGAGTTCTGCTTTTCCATAAAATAAAAATAACTATCTGCAATGAAAAATTCTTTGGATAGGACAGAGGGATTTTGACTCTGTATTTAAGCACAGACAGTATTTGCGTTGTGAGTGTTTGATGGACAGTGTAGATGGAGCTTTACTCTGAAACACTGGAATTCAGTCTCAGGGCTGATTTAATCACATGCTTCAGAATAATAATTGATATTGTACATCTCGTGTGTGTCTCAGTGTCAGCTGTGAAACATGTACAGCACAATCTCATCCTGTTTCTGTGTCTCTCTCTGAAATTAGCTGGTCCATTTCCTAAATTACTCCTGACTAGATTTCAAAAGGGCTCCATTGTCTGTGAAGCAGTTTGTGATGCCCAAAGGTTATGAAAAGTGCTTTCGAAAAGTCTGTCCCCAAGCTGCTGTGAGGATGTTCAGAGTCAGTGTGTGACTTGCGTCACACACAGGCCAGATACACCTCTCCAAGTTAAAGGTGGAGAATGGATCTCGCTCCATTTGAAAGATGTATTGACGCAGCCTGTCTTGAGTTTGTGTCTGTGTGTGGCTCTGTCTGTGTCCCTCCCTTTCTGTGTGTCCCTCGCTCTCGCTGTGTCCCTCGCGCTCTCTGTGTCCCTCGCTCTCTCTCTGTCCCTCACTCTCTCTGTGTCCCTCGCTCTCCCTGAGTCGCTCACTCTCTCTGTGTCCCTTGCTCTCTCTGTGTCCCTCGCTCTCTGTGTCCCTCGCTCTCTCTGTGTCCCTCACTCTCTGTGACCCTCACTCTCTCTGTGTCCCTCACTCTCTCTCTGTCCCTCACTCTCTCTCTGGCCCTCACTCTCTGTGTCGGTGACTCTCTCTGTGTCCCTCGCTCTCTGTGTCCCTCGCTCTCTCTGTGTCCCTCCCTCTCTGTGTTCCTCACTCTCTGTGTCCCTCACTCTCTCTCTGTCCCTCACTCTCTGTGTCCCTCACTCTCTCTGTGTCCCTCAATCTCTGTGTCCCTCGCTCTCTCCATGTGTCCCTCGCTCTCTGTGTCCCTCGATCTATGTGTCCCACACTCTCTGTGTCCCTCGCTCTGTGTGTCCCTCACTCTCTGTGTCCCTCACTCTCTGTGTCCCTCGATCTATGTGTCCCACACTCTCGGTGTCCCTCGCTCTCTGTGTCCCTCACTCTCTCTGTGTCCCTCGCTCTCGGTGTCCCTCGCTCTCTCTGTTTCCCTCGCTCTCTGTGTTCCTCACTCTCTGTGTCCCTCACTCTCTCTGTGTGACCCTCGCTCTCTGTGTCCCTCGCTCTCTGTGTCCCTCGTTTTCTCTGTGTGTCCCTCGCTCTCTATGTCCCTCACTCTCTCTGTGTCCCTGGCTCTGTCTGTGTCCCTCGCTCTCTCTGTGTGTCCCTCGCTCTCTGTGTCCCTCGCTCTCTCTGTCCCTCGCTCTCTCTGTGTCCCTCGCTCTCTCTGTGTCCCTCACTCTCTCTGTGTCCCACACTCTCTGTGTCCCTCGCTCTCTGTGTCCCTCGCGCTCTCTGTGTCCCTCGCGCTCTCTGTGTCACTCGCTCTCTGTGTCCCACACTCTCTCAGTGTGTCCCTCACTCTCTGTATCCTTCACTCTCTAAGTGTCCCTCGCTCTCTGTGTCCCTTGCTCTCTGTGACCCTCGCTCTCTCTGTGTCCCCCACTCTCTCTCTGTCCCTCACGGTCTCTGTGTCCCTCCCGGTGCCTGTGTCCCTCGCGCTCTCTGTGTCCCTCGCGCTCTCTGTGTCACTCGTGCTCTCAGTGTCCTTCGCACTCTGTGTCCCTCGCTCTCTCTGTGTCTCTCGCTCTCTGTATCCCTCGCTCTCTCTCTGCCCCTCGCTCTCTATGTGTCCCTCGCTCGCTGTGTATCCCTCGCTCTCTCTGTGTCCCTGGCTCTCTGTGTCCCTCGCGCTCTCTGTGTCCCTGGCTCTCTCTGAGTCCCTCGCGCTCTCTGTGTCCCTGGCTCTCTCTGTGTCCCTCGCTCTCTGTGTCCCTCGCTCTCTGTGTCCCTCACTCTCTCTGTGTCCCTCGCTCACTCTGTGTCCCTCGCTCTCCCTGTGTCCCTCCCTTTCTGTGTCCCTTGCTCTCTCTGTGTCCCTCGCTCACTGTGTCCCTCGCTCTCTGTGTCCCTCACTCTCTCTGTGTCCCTCACTCTCTCTGAGTCCCTCACTCTCTGTGTCCCTTGCTCTCTCTGTGTCCCTCGCTCACTGTGTCCCTCGCTCTCTGTGCCCCTCACTCTCTCTGTGTCCCTCATTCTCTCTGAGTCCCTCGCTCTCTGTGTCCCTTGCTCTCTCTGTGTCCCTCGCTCTCTGTGTCCCTCACTCTCTCTGTGTCCCTCGCGCTCTCTGTGTCACTCGTGCTCTCAGTGTCCTTCGCACTCTGTGTCCCTCGCTCTCTCTGTGTCTCTCGCTCTCTGTGTCCCTCGCTCTCTCTCTGCCCCTCGCTCTCTCTGTGTCCCTCGCTCGCTGTGTGTCCCTCGCTCTCTCTGTGTCCCTGGGTCTCTGTGTCCCTCGCGCTCTCTGTGTCCCTGGCTCTCTCTGAGTCCCTCGCGCTCTCTGTGTCCCTGGCTCTCTCTGAGTCCCTCGCGCTCTCTGTGTCCCTGGCTCTCTTTGTGTCCCTCGCTCTCTGTGTCCCTCGCTATCTGTGTCCCTCACTCTCTCTGTGTCCCTCGCTCACTCTGTGACCCTCTCTCTCTCTGTGTCCCTCACTCTCTCTCGCTGTGCCCCTCACTCTCTCTCGCTGTGTCCCTCGCTCTCTCTGTGTCCCTCGCTCTCTGTGTTCCACACTCTCTGTGTCCCTCACACTCTCTGTGTGTCCCTCGCTCTCTGTGTCCCTCGCTCTCTCTGTTTCCCTCGCTCTCTGTGTTCCTCACTCTCTGTGTCCCTCACTCTCTCTGTGTCCCTTGCTCTGTCTGTGTCCCTCGCTCTCTCTGTGTGTCCCTCGCTCTCTGTGTCCCTCGCTCTCTCTGTGTCCCTCGCTCTCTCTCTGTGTCCCTCGCTCTCTGTGTCCCTCGCTCTCTGTGTCCCTCGCGCTCTCTGTGTCCCTCGCGCTCTCTGTGTCACTCGCTCTCTGTGTCCCACACTCTCTCAGTGTGTCCCTCACTCTCTGTATCCTTCACTCTCTAAGTGTCCCTCGGTCTCTGTGTCCCTTGCTCTCTGTGAATCTCGCTCTCTGTGTCCCTCACTCTCTCTGTGTCCCTCACTCTCTGTGTCTCTCGCTCTCTCTGTGTGTCCCTCGCTCTCTGTGTCCCTCACTCTCTGTGCCCCTCACTCTCTCTGTGTCCCTCACTCTCTGTGTCCCTCGCGCTCTCTGCGCCCCTCGCTCTCTCTGGGTCCCTCGCTCCCTCTGGGTCCCTCACTCTCTCTGTGTCCCTCACTCTCTGTGTCCCTTGCTCTCTGTGTCCCTCGCTCTCTGTGTCATTCGCTCTCTCTGTGTTCCTCGCTCTCCTTGTGTCCCTCAGTCTCTCTGTGTCCCACACTCTCTCTGTGTGTCCCTCAGTCTCTCTGTGTCTCTCACTCTCTCTGTGTCCCACACTCTCTCCGTGTGTCCCTCGCTCTCTGTGTCCCTCGCTCTCTCTGTGTGTCCCTCACTCTCTGTGTCCCTCGCTCTCTGTGTCCATGGCTCTGTCTGTGTGTCCCTCACTCTCTGTGTCCAACACTCTCTCTCTGTGTCACTCACTCTCTCTGTGTCCCACACTCTCTCTGTGTGTCCCTCACTCTCTGTGTCCCTCGCTATCTCTGTGTGTCCCTCGCTCTCTGTGTCCCTCGCTCTCTGTGTCCCTCGCTCTCTGTGTCCCTCGCTCTCTCCGTGTGTCCCTCGCTCTCTGTGTCCCTCACTATTTGTGTCCCTCATGCTCTGTGCTACTCGCTCTCTGTGTCCCTCGCTCTCTGTGTCCCACACTCTCTGTGTCCCTCGCTCTGTGTGTCCCTCACTCTCTGTGTCCCTCACTCTCTGTGTCCCTCGATCTATGTCCCACACTCTCGGTGTCCCTCGATCTATGTGTCCCACACTCTCTGTGTCCCTCGCTCTCTGTGTCCCTCACTCTCTCTGTGTGTCCCTCAATCACTCTCTGTCCCTCACTCTCTCTGTGGCCCTCACTCACTGTGTCCCTGACTCTTTCTGTGTCCCTCGCTCTCTGTGTCCCTCGCTCTCTGTGTCCCTCACTCTCTCTGTGTCCCTCACTCTCTGTGTCTCTAGCTCTCTCTGTGTGTCCCTCGCTCTCTGTGTCCCTCACTCTCTGTGCCCCTCACTCTCTCTGTGTCCCTCACTCTCTGTGTCCCTCGCACTCTCTGCGTCCCTCGCTCTCTCTATGTCCCTCGCTCCCTCTGGATCCCTCACTCTCTCTGTGTCCCTCACTCTCTGTGTCCCTCGCTCTCTGTGTCCCTCACTCTCTGTGTCATTCGCTCTCTGTGTCCCTCACTCTCTCTGTGTCTCTCACTCTCTCTGTGTCCCACACTCTCTCTGTGTGTCCCTTGCTCTCTATGTCCCTCGCTCTCTCTGTGTGTCCTTCGCTCTCTGTGTCCCTCACTCTCTCTGTGTCCATGGCTCTGTCTGTGTGTCCCTCATTCTCTGTGTCCCACACTCTCTCTCTGTGTCATTCACTCTCTCTGTGTCCCACACTCTCTCTGTGTGTCCCTCACTCTCTGTGTCCCTCGCTATCTCTGTGTGTCCCTCGCTCTCTGTGTCCCTCGGTCTCTGTGTCCTCGCTCTCTCTGTGTCACTCGCGCTCTCTGTGTCCCTCGCTCTCTGTGTCCCTCACTCTCTCTGTGTCCCTCACTCTCTCTGTGTCCCTCACTCTCTCTGTGTCCCTCCCTTTCTGTGTGTCCCTCGCTCTCTCTGTGTCCCTCGCTCTGTCTGTGTCCCTCGCTCTGTCTGTGTCCCTCGCTCTGTGTCCCTCACTCTCTCTGTGTCCCTCACTCTCTCTGTGTCCCTCACTCTCTGTGTCCCTCGCTCTCTCTGTGACCCTCACTCTCTCTGTGTCCCTCGCTCTCTCTGTGTCCCTCGCTCTCTCTGTGTTCCACATTCTCTGTGTCCCTCACTCTCTCTGTGTGTCCCTCGCTCTCTGTGTCCCTCGCTCTCTCTGTTTCCCTCGCTCTCTGTGTTCTTCACTCTCTGTGTCCCTCACTCTCTCTGTGTCCCTCGCGCTCTCTGTGTCACTCGTGCTCTCAGTGTCCTTCGCACTCTGTGTCCCTCGCTCTCTCTGTGTCTCTCGCTCTCTGTGTCCCTCGCTCTCTCTCTGCCCCTCGCTCTCTCTGTGTCCCTCGCTCGCTGTGTGTCCCTCGCTCTCTCTGTGTCCCTGGGTCTCTGTGTCCCTCGCGCTCTCTGTGTCCCTGGCTCTCTCTGAGTCCCTCGCGCTCTCTGTGTCCCTGGCTCTCTCTGAGTCCCTCGCGCTCTCTGTGTCCCTGGCTCTCTTTGTGTCCCTCGCTCTCTGTGTCCCTCGCTATCTGTGTCCCTCACTCTCTCTGTGTCCCTCGCTCACTCTGTGACCCTCTCTCTCTCTGTGTCCCTCACTCTCTCTCGCTGTGCCCCTCACTCTCTCTCGCTGTGTCCCACACTCTCTCTCGCTGTGTCCCTCACTCTCTCTCTCTGTGTCCCTCACTCTCTCTCGCTGTGCCCCTCACTCTCTCTTGCTGTGTCCCTCACTCTCTCTCTCTTGCCTGAAGTGCCACAAATGTTGTCAAGTGCAGTGCGAGGCGTCCCTCAATGTTTCAGCCGTACTGAGAAACTGTCAGCCCACCGGACAACATTTCTGTACAATAGGATTGAAGCACAAGTTCAAATAGTTTTGTTTCAAAGTTTAAAATACCCAGTCATTTTTCTGAGCAGCTTTCGGTATCTGTCAGTGGAATTTAGGTTATACAGGCAAATGTTAACAAGAGTATTGGGAACGGATTGGAAGTTTTGATGGAGATAATCCTGCATTATGGAAATGTGTGAGATCTATTTAGGGTTGGGGAATGGATTGATCAAAGGATGTATTTTTTTGTTATCTATATCAGACTGACAGCCTTGAAGATTCACAACTTCCATGTGCTGGGAGAAAGGATTGATTAACCAAGGCCTATTATTCAAATACTTCAGACAAGTGACAAAACAACAGTAACAGAGAATATACAAACAGAGACAAGCAGACACCTGTAATCGGAGCTTAAACTTCACGTTTGAATGTGAAGGGCTGAAATAAACAAGAGTCCACCCTGGGATTCGGTGCAATTTGAGTTCTGCTTTTCCATAAAATAAAAATAACTATCTGCAATGAAAAATTCTTTGGATAGGACAGAGGGATTTTGACTCTGTATTTAAGCACAGACAGTATTTGCGTTGTGAGTGTTTGATGGACAGTGTAGATGGAGCTTTACTCTGAAACACTGGAATTCAGTCTCAGGGCTGATTTTATCACATGCTTCAGAATAATAATTGATATTGTACATCTCGTGTGTGTCTCAGTGACAGCTCTGAAACATGTACAACACAATCTCATCCTGTTTCTGTGTCTCTCTCTGAAATTAGCTGGTCCATTTCCTAAATTACTCCTGACTAGATTTCAAAAGGGCTCCATTGCCTGTGAAGCAGTTTGTGATACCCAAAGGTTATGAAAAGTGCTTTAGAAAAGTCTGTCCCCAAGCTGCTGTGAGGATGTTCAGAGTCAGTGTGTGACTTGCGTCACACACAGGCCAGATACACCTCTCCAAGTTAAAGGTGGAGAATGGATCTCGCTCCATTTGAAAGATGTATTGACCCAGCCTGTCTGAGTTTGTGTCTGTGTGTGGCTCTGTCTGTGTCCCTCCCTTTCTGTGTGTCCCTCGCTCTCGCTGTGTCCCTCGCGCTCTCTGTGTCCCTCGCTCTCTCTCTGTCCCTCACTCTCTCTGTGTCCCTCGCTCTCTCTGTGTCCCTCACTCTCTCTGTGTCCCTCACTCTCTCTGTGTCCCTCGCTCTCCCTGAGTCGCTCACTCTCTCTGTGTCCCTTGCTCTCTCTGTGTCCCTCACTCTCTGTGTCCCTCGCTCTCTCTGTGTCCCTCCCTCTCTGTGTTCCTCACTCTCTGTGTCCCTCACTCTCTCTGTGCCCCTCACTCTCTGTGACCCTCACTCTCTCTGTGTCCCTCACTCTCTCTCTGTCCCTCACTCTCTCTCTGGCCCTGACTCTCTGTGTCGGTGACTCTCTCTGTGTCCCTCGCTCTCTGTGTCCCTCGCTCTCTGTGTCCCTCACTCTCTCTGTGTCCCACACTCTCTGTGTCCCTCGCTCTCTCCGTGTGTCCCTCGCTCTCTGTGTCCCTCACTATTTGTGTCCCTCATGCTCTGTGCTACTCGCTCTCTGTGTCCCTCGCTCTCTGTGTCCCACACTCTCTGTGTCCCTCGCTCTGTGTGTCCCTCACTCTCTGTGTCCCTCACTCTCTGTGTCCCTCGATCTATGTCCCACACTCTCGGTGTCCCTCGATCTATGTGTCCCACACTCTCTGTGTCCCTCGCTCTCTGTGTCCCTCACTCTCTCTGTGTGTCCCTCAATCACTCTCTGTCCCTCACTCTCTCTGTGGCCCTCACTCACTGTGTCCCTGACTCTTTCTGTGTCCCTCGCTCTCTGTGTCCCTCGCTCTCTGTGTCCCTCACTCTCTCTGTGTCCCTCACTCTCTGTGTCTCTAGCTCTCTCTGTGTGTCCCTCGCTCTCTGTGTCCCTCACTCTCTGTGCCCCTCACTCTCTCTGTGTCCCTCACTCTCTGTGTCCCTCGCACTCTCTGCGTCCCTCGCTCTCTCTATGTCCCTCGCTCCCTCTGGATCCCTCACTCTCTCTGTGTCCCTCACTCTCTGTGTCCCTCGCTCTCTGTGTCCCTCACTCTCTGTGTCATTCGCTCTCTGTGTCCCTCACTCTCTCTGTGTCTCTCACTCTCTCTGTGTCCCACACTCTCTCTGTGTGTCCCTTGCTCTCTATGTCCCTCGCTCTCTCTGTGTGTCCTTCGCTCTCTGTGTCCCTCGCTCTCTCTGTGTCCATGGCTCTGTCTGTGTGTCCCTCATTCTCTGTGTCCCACACTCTCTCTCTGTGTCATTCACTCTCTCTGTGTCCCACACTCTCTCTGTGTGTCCCTCACTCTCTGTGTCCCTCGCTATCTCTGTGTGTCCCTCGCTCTCTGTGTCCCTCGGTCTCTGTGTCCTCGCTCTCTCTGTGTCACTCGCGCTCTCTGTGTCCCTCGCTCTCTGTGTCCCTCACTCTCTCTGTGTCCCTCACTCTCTCTGTGTCCCTCACTCTCTCTGTGTCCCTCCCTTTCTGTGTGTCCCTCGCTCTCTCTGTGTCCCTCGCTCTGTCTGTGTCCCTCGCTCTGTCTGTGTCCCTCGCTCTGTGTCCCTCACTCTCTCTGTGTCCCTCACTCTCTCTGTGTCCCTCACTCTCTGTGTCCCTCGCTCTCTCTGTGACCCTCACTCTCTCTGTGTCCCTCGCTCTCTCTGTGTCCCTCGCTCTCTCTGTGTTCCACATTCTCTGTGTCCCTCACTCTCTCTGTGTGTCCCTCGCTCTCTGTGTCCCTCGCTCTCTCTGTTTCCCTCGCTCTCTGTGTTCTTCACTCTCTGTGTCCCTCACTCTCTCTGTGTCCCTTGCTCTGTCTGTGTCCCTCGCTCTCTCTGTGTCCCTCGCTCACTGTGTCCCTCGCTCTCTGTGTCCCTCGCTCTCTCTGTTTCCCTCGCTCTCTGTGTTCCTCACTCTCTGTGTCCCTCACTCTCTCTGTGTCCCTTGCTCTGTCTGTGTCCCTCGCTCTCTCTGTGACCCTCGCTCTCTGTGTCCCTCGCTCTGTGTCCCTCACTCTCACTGTGTCCCTCACTCTCTCTGTGTCCCTCACTCTCTGTGTCCCTCGCTCTCTCTGTGTCCCTCACTCTCTCTGTGTCCCTCGCTCTCTCTGTGTCCCTCGCTCTCTGTGTCCCTCGCGCTCTCTGTGCCCCTCACTCTCTGTGTCTCTCGCTCTCTCTGTGTGTCCCTCGCTCTCTGTGTCCCTCACTCTCTGTGCCCCTCACTCTCTCTGTGTCCCTCACTCTCTGTGTCCCTCGCGCTCTCTGCGCCCCTCGCTCTCTCTCGGTCCCTCGCTCCCTCTGGGTCCCCAACTCTCACTGAGTCCCTCACTCTCACTGTGTCCCTCACTCTCTCTGTGTCCCTCACTCTCTGTGTCCCTCGCTCTCTCTGTGTCCCTCACTCTCTCTGTGTCCCTCGCTCTCTCTGTGTCCCTCGCTCTCTGTGTCCCTCGCGCTCTCTGTGCCCCTCACTCTCTGTGTCTCTCGCTCTCTCTGTGTGTCCCTCGCTCTCTGTGTCCCTCACTCTCTGTGCCCCTCACTCTCTCTGTGTCCCTCACTCTCTGTGTCCCTCGCGCTCTCTGCGCCCCTCGCTCTCTCTCGGTCCCTCGCTCCCTCTGGGTCCCCAACTCTCACTGAGTCCCTCACTCTCTGTGTCCCTCACTCTCTGTGTCCCTCACTCTGTCTGTGTCCCTCGCTCTGTGTCCCCCACTCTCTCTGTGTCCCTCACTCTCTCTGTGTCCCTCGCTCTCTCTGTGTCCCTCGCTCTCTGTGTCCCTCGCTCTCTGTGTCCCTCGTTCTCTCTGTGTCCCTCGCTCTCTCTGTGTCCCTCGCTCTCTGTGTTCCACACTCTCTGTGTCCCTCACACTCTCTGTGTGTCCCTCGCTCTCTGTGTCCCTCGCTCTCTCTGTTTCCCTCGCTCTCTGTGTTCCTCACTCTCTGTGTCCCTCACTCTCTCTGTGTCCCTTGCTCTGTCTGTGTCCCTCGCTCTCTCTGTGTGTCCCTCGCTCTCTGTGTCCCTCGCTCTCTCTGTGTCCCTCGCTCTCTCTCTGTGTCCCTCGCTCTCTGTGTCCCTCGCTCTCTGTGTCCCTCGCGCTCTCTGTGTCCCTCGCGCTCTCTGTGTCACTCGCTCTCTGTGTCCCACACTCTCTCAGTGTGTCCCTCACTCTCTGTATCCTTCACTCTCTAAGTGTCCCTCGGTCTCTGTGTCCCTTGCTCTCTGTGAATCTCGCTCTCTGTGTCCCTCACTCTCTCTGTGTCCCTCACTCTCTGTGTCTCTCGCTCTCTCTGTGTGTCCCTCGCTCTCTGTGTCCCTCACTCTCTGTGCCCCTCACTCTCTCTGTGTCCCTCACTCTCTGTGTCCCTCGCGCTCTCTGCGCCCCTCGCTCTCTCTGGGTCCCTCGCTCCCTCTGGGTCCCTCACTCTCTCTGTGTCCCTCACTCTCTGTGTCCCTTGCTCTCTGTGTCCCTCGCTCTCTGTGTCATTCGCTCTCTCTGTGTTCCTCGCTCTCCTTGTGTCCCTCAGTCTCTCTGTGTCCCACACTCTCTCTGTGTGTCCCTCAGTCTCTCTGTGTCTCTCACTCTCTCTGTGTCCCACACTCTCTCCGTGTGTCCCTCGCTCTCTGTGTCCCTCGCTCTCTCTGTGTGTCCCTCACTCTCTGTGTCCCTCGCTCTCTGTGTCCATGGCTCTGTCTGTGTGTCCCTCACTCTCTGTGTCCAACACTCTCTCTCTGTGTCACTCACTCTCTCTGTGTCCCACACTCTCTCTGTGTGTCCCTCACTCTCTGTGTCCCTCGCTATCTCTGTGTGTCCCTCGCTCTCTGTGTCCCTCGCTCTCTGTGTCCCTCGCTCTCTGTGTCCTCGCTCTCTCTGTGTCACTCGCGCTCTCTGTGTCCCTCACTCTCTCTGTGTCCCTCCCTTTCTGTGTGTCCCTCGTTCTCTGTGTCCCTCGCTCTGTCTGTGTCCCTCGCTCTGTCTGTGTCCCTCGCTCTGTGTCCCTCACTCTCTCTGTGTCCCTCACTCTCTCTGTGTCCCTCGCTCTCTCTGTGTCCCTCGCTCTCTCTGTGTCCCTCGCTCTCTGTGCCCCACACTCTCTGTGTCCCTCGCGCTCTCTGTGTCACTCGCTCTCTGTGCCCCTCGCGCTCTCTGTTTCCCTCACTCTCTGTGTCCCTCGCGCTCTCTGTGCCCCTCGCGCTCTCTGTGTCCCTCACTCTCTGTGTCCCTCGCTCTCTCTCTGTGTCCCTCGCTCTCTGTGTCCCTCGCGCTCTCTGTGCCCCTCGCGCTCTCTGTGCCCCTCGCGCTCTCTGTGTCCCTCACTCTCTGTGTCACTCGCTCTCTCCGTGTGTCCCTCGCTCTCTGTGTCCCTCACTCTTTGTGTCCCTCATGCTCTGTGCTACTCGCTCTCTGTGCCCCTCGCTCTCTGTGTCCCACACTCTCTGTGTCCCTCGCTCTGTGTGTCCCTCACTCTCTGTGTCCCTCACTCTCTGTGTCCATCGATCTGTGTGTCCCTCACTCTCTGTGTCCCTCACTCTCTGTGTCCCTCGATCTATGTGTCCCACACTCTCGGTGTCCCTCGATCTATGTGTCCCACACTCTCTGTGTCCCTCGCTCTCTGTGTCCATCACTCTCTCTGTGTGTCCCTCACTCACTCTCTGTCCCTCACTCTCTCTGTGGCCCTCACTCACTGTGTCCCTGACTCTTTCTGTGTCCCTCGCTCTCTGTGTCCCTCGCTCTCTGTGTCCCTCACTCTCTCTGTGTCCCTCACTCTCTGTGTCTCTCGCTCTCTCTGTGTGTCCCTCGCTCTCTGTGTCCCTCACTCTCTGTGCCCCTCACTCTCTCTGTGTCCCTCACTCTCTGTGTCCCTCGCACTCTCTGCGTCCCTCGCTCTCTCTATGTCCCTCGCTCCCTCTGGATCCCTCACTCTCTCTGTGTCCCTCACTCTCTGTGTCCCTCGCTCTCTGTGTCCCTCGCTCTCTGTGTCCCTCACTCTCTCTGTGTCTCTCACTCTCTCTGTGTCCCTCACTCTCTGTGTCTCTCGCTCTCTCTGTGTGTCCCTTGCTCTCTATGTCCCTCGCTCTCTCTGTGTGTCCTTCGCTCTCTGTGTCCCTCGCTCTCTCTGTGTCCATGGCTCTGTCTGTGTGTCCCTCATTCTCTGTGTCCCACACTCTCTCTCTGTGTCATTCACTCTCTCTGTGTCCCACACTCTCTCTGTGTGTCCCTCACTCTCTGTGTCCCTCGCTATCTCTGTGTGTCCCTCGCTGTCTGTGTCCCTCGGTCTCTGTGTCCTCGCTCTCTCTGTGTCACTCGCGCTCTCTGTGTCCCTCACTCTCTCTGTGTCCCTCCCTTTCTGTGTGTCCCTCGCTCTCTCTGTGTCCCTCGCTCTGTCTGTGTCCCTCGCTCTGTCTGTGTCCCTCGCTCTGTGTCCCTCACTCTCTCTGTGTCCCTCACTCTCTCTGTGTCCCTCACTCTCTGTGTCCCTCGCTCTCTCTGAGTCCCTCACTCTCTCTGTGTCCCTCGCTCTCTCTGTGTCCCTCGCTCTCTCTGTGTTCCACATTCTCTGTGTCCCTCACTCTCTCTGTGTGTCCCTCGCTCTCTGTGTCCCTCGCTCTCTCTGTTTCCCTCGCTCTCTGTGTTCCTCACTCTCTGTGTCCCTCACTCTCTCTGTGTCCCTTGCTCTGTCTGTGTCCCTCGCTCTCTCTGTGTCCCTCGCTCACTGTGTCCCTCGCTCTCTGTGTCCCTCGCTCTCTCTGTTTCCCTCGCTCTCTGTGTTCCTCACTCTCTGTGTCCCTCACTCTCTCTGTGTCCCTTGCTCTGTCTGTGTCCCTCGCTCTCTCTGTGACCCTCGCTCTCTGTGTCCCTCGCTCTGTGTCCCTCACTCTCTCTGTGTCCCTCACTCTCTCTGTGTCCCTCACTCTCTGTGTCCCTCGCTCTCTCTGTGTCCCTCACTCTCTCTCTGTCCCTCGCTCTCTCTGTGTCCCTCGCTCTCTGTGTCCCTCGCGCTCACTGTGCCCCTCACTCTCTGTGTCTCTCGCTCTCTCTGTGTGTCCCTCGCTCTCTGTGTCCCTCACTCTCTGTGCCCCTCACTCTCTCTGTGTCCCTCACTCTCTGTGTCCCTCGCGCTCTCTGCGTCCCTCGCTCTCTCTCGGTCCCTCGCTCCCTCTGGGTCCCCAACTCTCACTGTGTCCCTCACTCTCTGTGTCCCTCGCTCTGTGTCCCCCACTCTCTCTGTGTCCCTCACTCTCTCTGTGTCCCTCGCTCTCTCTGTGTCCCTCGCTCTCTGTGTCCCTCGCTATCTGTGTCCCTCGTTCTCTCTGTGTCCCTCGCTCTCTCTGTGTCCCTCGCTCTCTGTGTTCCACACTCTCTGTGTCCCGCACACTCTCTGTGTGTCCCTCGCTCTCTGTGTCCCTCGCTCTCTCTGTTTCCCTCGCTCTCTGTGTTCCTCACTCTCTGTGTCCCTCACTCTCTCTGTGTCCCTTGCTCTGTCTGTGTCCCTCGCTCTCTCTGTGTGTCCCTCGTTCTCTGTGTCCCTCGCTCTCTCTCTGTGTCCCTCGCTCTCTCTCTGTGTCCCTCGCTCTCTGTGTCCCTCGCTCTCTGTGTCCCTCGCGCTCTCTGTGTCCCTCGCGCTCTCTGTGTCACTCGCTCTCTGTGTCCCACACTCTCTCAGTGTGTCCCTCACTCTCTGTATCCTTCACTCTCTAAGTGTCCCTCGGTCTCTGTGTCCCTTGCTCTCTGTGAATCTCGCTCTCTGTGTCCCTCACTCTCTCTGTGTCCCTCACTCTCTGTTTCTCTCGCTCTCTCTGTGTGTCCCTCGCTCTCTGTGTCCCTCACTCTCTGTGCCCCTCACTCTCTCTGTGTCCCTCACTCTCTGTGTCCCTCGCGCTCTCTGCGTCCCTCGCTCTCTCTGGGTCCCTCGCTCCCTCTGGGTCCCTCACTCTCTCTGTGTCCCTCACTCTCTGTGTCCCTTGCTCTCTGTGTCCCTCGCTCTCTGTGTCATTCGCTCTCTCTGTGTTCCTCGCTCTCCTTGTGTCCCTCAGTCTCTCTGTGTCTCTCACTCTCTCTGTGTCCCACACTCTCTCCGTGTGTCCCTCGCTCTCTGTGTCCCTCGCTCTCTCTGTGTGTCCCTCACTCTCTGTGTCCCTCGCTCTCTGTGTCCATGGCTCTGTCTGTGTGTCCCTCACTCTCTGTGTCCAACACTCTCTCTCTGTGTCACTCACTCTCTCTGTGTCCCACACTCTCTCTGTGTGTCCCTCACTCTCTGTGTCCCTCGCTATCTCTGTGTGTCCCTCGCTCTCGGTGTCCCTCGCTCTCTGTGTCCCTCGCTCTCTGTGTCCTCGCTCTCTCTGTGTCACTCGCGCTCTCTGTGTCCCTCACTCTCTCTGTGTCCCTCCCTTTCTGTGTGTCCCTCGTTCTCTGTGTCCCTCGCTCTGTCTGTGTCCCTCGCTCTGTCTGTGTCCCTCGCTCTGTGTCCCTCACTCTCTCTGTGTCCCTCACTCTCTCTGTGTCCCTCGCTCTCTCTGTGTCCCTCGCTCTCTCTGTGTCCCTCGCTCTCTGTGCCCCACACTCTCTGTGTCCCTCGCGCTCTCTGTGTCACTCGCTCTCTGTGCCCCTCGCGCTCTCTGTGTCCCTCACTCTCTGTGTCCCTCGCGCTCTCTGTGCCCCTCGCGCTCTCTGTGTCCCTCACTCTCTGTGTCCCTCGCTCTCTCTCTGTGTCCCTCGCTCTCTGTGTCCCTCGCGCTCTCTGTGCCCCTCGCGCTCTCTGTGCCCCTCGCGCTCTCTGTGTCCCTCACTCTCTGTGTCACTCGCTCTCTCTCTGTGTCCCTCGCTCTCTGTGTCACTCGCGCTCTCTGTGTCCCACACTCTCTGTGTCCCTCACTCTCTGTATCCTTCACTCTCTAAGTGTCCCTCGGTCTCTGTGTCCCTTGCTCTCTGTGAATCTCGCTCTCTGTGTCCCTCACTCTCTCTGTGTCCCTCACTCTCTGTGTCTCTCGCTCTCTCTGTGGGTCCCTCGCTCTCTGTGTCCCTCACTCTCTGTGCCCCTCACTCTCTCTGTGTCCCTCACTCTCTGTGTCCCTCGCGCTCTCTGCGTCCCTCGCTCTCTCTGGGTCCCTCGCTCCCTCTGGGTCCCTCACTCTCTCTGTGTCCCTCACTCTCTGTGTCCCTTGCTCTCTGTGTCCCTCGCTCTCTGTGTCATTCGCTCTCTCTGTGTTCCTCGCTCTCCTTGTGTCCCTCAGTCTCTCTGTGTCTCTCACTCTCTCTGTGTCCCACACTCTCTCCGTGTGTCCCTCACTCTCTGTGTCCCTCGCTCTCTCTGTGTGTCCCTCACTCTCTGTGTCCCTCGCTCTCTCTGTGTCCATGGCTCTGTCTGTGTGTCCCTCACTCTCTGTGTCCAACACTCTCTCTCTGTGTCACTCACTCTCTCTGTGTCCCACACTCTCTCTGTGTGTCCCTCACTCTCTGTGTCCCTCGCTATCTCTGTGTGTCCCTCGCTCTCTGTGTCCCTCGCTCTCTGTGTCCCTCGCTCTCTGTGTCCTCGCTCTCTCTGTGTCACTCGCGCTCTCTGTGTCCCTCACTCTCTCTGTGTCCCTCCCTTTCTGTGTGTCCCTCGTTCTCTGTGTCCCTCGCTCTGTCTGTGTCCCTCGCTCTGTCTGTGTCCCTCGCTCTGTGTCCCTCACTCTCTCTGTGTCCCTCACTCTCTCTGTGTCCCTCGCTCTCTCTGTGTCCCTCGCTCTCTCTGTGTCCCTCGCTCTCTGTGCCCCACACTCTCTGTGTCCCTCGCGCTCTCTGTGTCACTCGCTCTCTGTGCCCCTCGCGCTCTCTGTGTCCCTCACTCTCTGTGTCCCTCGCGCTCTCTGTGCCCCTCGCGCTCTCTGTGTCCCTCACTCTCTGTGTCCCTCGCTCTCTCTCTGTGTCCCTCGCTCTCTGTGTCCCTCGCGCTCTCTGTGCCCCTCGCGCTCTCTGTGCCCCTCGCGCTCTCTGTGTCCCTCACTCTCTGTGTCACTCGCTCTCTCTCTGTGTCCCTCGCTCTCTGTGTCACTCGCGCTCTCTGTGTCCCACACTCTCTGTGTCCCTCGCTCTCTGTGTCCCTCGCACTCTCTGTGTCCCTCGCTCTCTCTGTGTCCCTCGCTCTCTGTGCCCCTCGCGCTCTCTGTGTCCCTCACTCACTGTGTTCCACACTCTCTGTGTCCCTCGCTCTCTGTGTCCCTCTCTCTCTGTGTCCTTCGCTCTCTGTGCCCCTCGCGCTCTCTGTGTCCCTCGCGCTCTCTGTGTCATTCTCTCTCTGTGTCCCACACTCTCTCAGTGTGTCCCTCACTCTCTGTGTCCCTCACTCTCTGTGTCCCTCACTCTCTGTGCCCCTCGCGCTCTCTGTGTCCCTCGCGCTCTCTGTGTCACTCGCACTCTGTGTCCCACACTCTCTGTGTCCCACACTCTCTGTGTCCCTCACTCTCTGTGTCCCTCACTCTCTGTGTCCCTCACTCTCTGTGTCCCTCGCGCTCTCTGTGTCACTCGCACTCTGTGTCCCACACTCTCTGTGTCCCACACTCTCTGTGTCCCTCACTCTCTGTGTCCCTCACTCTCTGTGCCCCTCGCGCTCTCTGTGCCCCTCGCGCTCTCTGTGTCCCACACTCTCTCAGTGTGTCCCTCACTCTCTGTATCCTTCACTCTCTAAGTGTCCCTCGCTCTCTGTGTCCCTTGCTCTCTGTGACCCTCGCTCTCTCTGTGTCCCCCACTCTCTCTCTGTCCCTCGCGGTCTCTGTGTCCCTCCCGGTGTCTGTGTCGCTCGCGCTCTCTGTATCCCTCGCGCTCTCTGTGTCACTCGTGCTCTCTGTGTCCTTCGCTCTCTGTGTCCCTCGCTCTCTGTGTCCCTCGCTCTCTCTGTGTCCCTCCCTCTCTGTGTCCCTCGCGCTCTCTCTGCCCCTCGCTCTCTCTGTGTCCCTCGCTCGCTGTGTGTCCCTCGCTCTCTCTGTGTCCCTGGCTCTCTGTGTCCCTCGCTCTCTCTCTGCCCCTCGCTCTCTCTGTGTCCCTCGCTCTCTGTGTGTCCCTCGCTCTATCTGTGTCCCTCGCTCTCTGTGTGTCCCTCGCTCTCTCTGTGTCCCTCGCTCTCTGTGCCCCTCACTCTCTGTGTCCCTCGCTCTCTGTGTCCCTCGCTCTCTGTGTCCCACACTCTCTGTGTCCCACACTCTCTGTGTCCCTTGCCCTTTGTGTCCCTCGCTCTCTGTGCCCCTCACTCTTTGTGTCCCTCATGCTCTGTGTTTCCCTCACTCTGTTTCCCTCACTCTCTGTGTCCCTCGCTCTCTGTGTCCCACACTCTCTGTGTCCCTCGCTCTCTGCGTCCCTCGCTCTCTCTGTGTCCCTCGCGCTCTCTGTGTAGCTCGGTCTGTGACCCTCGCTCTGTCTGTGTCCCTCCCTTTCTGTGTGTCCCTCGCTATCTCTGTGTCCCTCGCTCTCTGTGTCCCACACTCTCTGTGTCCCACACTCTCTGTGTCCCTTGCCCTTTGTGTCCCTCGCTCTCTGTGTCCCTCACTCTTTGTGTCCCTCATGCTCTGTGCTACTAGCTCTCTGTGTCCCTCGCTCTCTGTATCCCACACTCTCTGTGTCCATCGCTCTGTGTGTCCCTCACTCTCTGTGTCCCTCACTCTCTGTGTCCCTCACTCTCTGTGTCCCTCACTCACTGTGTCTCTCGCTCTCTGTGTCCCACACTCTCTGTGTCCCTCGCTCTCTCTGTGTCCCTCGCGCTCTCTGTGTAGCTCGGTCTGTGACCCTCGCTCTGTCTGTGTCCCTCCCTTTCTGTGTGTCCCTCGCTCTCGCTGTGTCCCTCGCTCTCGCTGTGTCCCTCGCGCTCTCTGTGTCCCTCGCTCTCTCTGTGTCCCTCACTCTCTCTGTGTCCCTCGCTCTCCCTGAGTAGCTCACTCTCTCTGTTCCTCTTGCTCTCTCTGTGTCCCTCGCTCTGTGTGTCCCTCGCTCTCTCTGTGTCCCTCCCTCTCTCTGTGTCCCTCGCTCTCGCTGTGTCGCTCACTCTCGGTGTACCTCACTCTCTCTGTGTCCCTCACTCTCTGTGTTCCTCACTCTCTGTGTCCCTCACTCTCTCTGTGCCCCTCACTCTCTGTGACCCTCACTCTCTCTGTGTCCCTCACTCACTCTCTGTCCCTCACTCTCTCTGTGGCCCTCACTCTCTGTGTCCCTGACTTTCTCTGTGTCCCTCGCTCTCTGTGTCCCTCGCTCTCTGTGTCCCTCGCTCTCTGTGTCCCTCACTCTCTCTGTGTCCCGCATTCTCTGTGTCTCTCGCTCTCTCTGTGTGTACCTCGCTCTCTGTGTCCCTCGCTCTCTGTGTCCCTCGCTCTCTGTGTCCCTCACTCTCTGTGCCCCTCACTCTCTGTGTGTCCCTCACTCTCTGTGTCCTTCGCGCTCTCTGCGTCCCTCGCTCTCTCTGGGTCCCTCGCTCCCTCTGGTCCCTCACTCTCTCTGTGTCCCTCACTCTCTGTGTCCCTCGCTCTCTGTGTCCCTCGCTCTCTGTGTCCCTCGCTCTCTCTGTGTTCCTCGCTCTCTGTGTGTCCCTCACTCTCTCTGTGTCTCTCACTCTCTCTGTGTCCCACACTCTCTCTGTGTGTCCCTCGCTCTCTGTGTCCCTCGCTCTCTCTGTGTGTCCCTTGCTCTCTGTGTTCCTCGCTCTCTCTTTGTCCCTCACTCTCTCTCGCTGTGTCCCTCACTCTCTCTCGCTGTGTCCCACACTCTCTCTCTGTGTCACTCACTCTCTCTGTGTCCCACACTCTCTCTGTGTGTCCCTCACTCTCTGTGTCCCACACTCTCTCACTGTGTCACTCACTCTCTCTGTGTCCCACACTCTCTCTGTGTGTCCCTCACTCTCTGTGTCCCTCGCTATCTCTGTGTGTCCCTCGCTCTCTGTGTCCCTCGCTCTCTGTGTCCTCGCTCTTTCTGTGTCACTCGCGCTCTCTGTGTCCCTCACTCTCTCTGTGTCCCTCCCTTTCTGTGTGTCCCTCGCTCTCTCTGTGTCCCTCGCTCTGTCTGTGTCCCTCGCTCTGTCTGTGTCCCTCGCTCTGTGTCACTCACTCTCTCTGTGTCCCTCACTCTCTCTGTGTCCCTCGCTCTCTCTGTTTCCCTCGCTCTCTGTGTCCCTCACTCTCTGTGTCCCTCGCTCTCTCTGAGTCCCTCACTCTCTCTGTGTCCCTCGCTCTCTCTGTGTCCCTCGCTCTCTCTGTGTTCCACATTCTCTGTGTCCCTCACTCTCTCTGTGTGTCCCTCGCTCTCTGTGTCCCTCGCTCTCTCTGTTTCCCTCGCTCTCTGTGTTCCTCACTCTCTGTGTCCCTCACTCTCTCTGTGTCCCTTGCTCTGTCTGTGTCCCTCGCTCTCTCTGTGTCCCTCGCTCACTGTGTCCCTCGCTCTCTGTGTCCCTCGCTCTCTCTGTTTCCCTCGCTCTCTGTGTTCCTCACTCTCTGTGTCCCTCACTCTCTCTGTGTCCCTTGCTCTGTCTGTGTCCCTCGCTCTCTCTGTGACCCTCGCTCTCTGTGTCCCTCGCTCTGTGTCCCTCACTCTCTCTGTGTCCCTCACTCTCTCTGTGTCCCTCACTCTCTGTGTCCCTCGCTCTCTCTGTGTCCCTCACTCTCTCTCTGTCCCTCGCTCTCTCTGTGTCCCTCGCTCTCTGTGTCCCTCGCGCTCACTGTGCCCCTCACTCTCTGTGTCTCTCGCTCTCTCTGTGTGTCCCTCGCTCTCTGTGTCCCTCACTCTCTGTGCCCCTCACTCTCTCTGTGTCCCTCACTCTCTGTGTCCCTCGCGCTCTCTGCGTCCCTCGCTCTCTCTCGGTCCCTCGCTCCCTCTGGGTCCCCAACTCTCACTGTGTCCCTCACTCTCTGTGTCCCTCGCTCTGTGTCCCCCACTCTCTCTGTGTCCCTCACTCTCTCTGTGTCCCTCGCTCTCTCTGTGTCCCTCGCTCTCTGTGTCCCTCGCTATCTGTGTCCCTCGTTCTCTCTGTGTCCCTCGCTCTCTCTGTGTCCCTCGCTCTCTGTGTTCCACACTCTCTGTGTCCCTCACACTCTCTGTGTGTCCCTCGCTCTCTGTGTCCCTCGCTCTCTCTGTTTCCCTCGCTCTCTGTGTTCCTCACTCTCTGTGTCCCTCACTCTCTCTGTGTCCCTTGCTCTGTCTGTGTCCCTCGCTCTCTCTGTGTGTCCCTCGTTCTCTGTGTCCCTCGCTCTCTCTCTGTGTCCCTCGCTCTCTCTCTGTGTCCCTCGCTCTCTGTGTCCCTCGCTCTCTGTGTCCCTCGCGCTCACTGTGTCCCTCGCGCTCTCTGTGTCACTCGCTCTCTGTGTCCCACACTCTCTCAGTGTGTCCCTCACTCTCTGTATCCTTCACTCTCTAAGTGTCCCTCGGTCTCTGTGTCCCTTGCTCTCTGTGAATCTCGCTCTCTGTGTCCCTCACTCTCTCTGTGTCCCTCACTCTCTGTTTCTCTCGCTCTCTCTGTGTGTCCCTCGCTCTCTGTGTCCCTCACTCTCTGTGCCCCTCACTCTCTCTGTGTCCCTCACTCTCTGTGTCCCTCGCGCTCTCTGCGTCTCTCGCTCTCTCTGGGTCCCTCGCTCCCTCTGGGTCCCTCACTCTCTCTGTGTCCCTCACTCTCTGTGTCCCTTGCTCTCTGTGTCCCTCGCTCTCTGTGTCATTCGCTCTCTCTGTGTTCCTCGCTCTCCTTGTGTCCCTCAGTCTCTCTGTGTCTCTCACTCTCTCTGTGTCCCACACTCTCTCCGTGTGTCCCTCGCTCTCTGTGTCCCTCGCTCTCTCTGTGTGTCCCTCACTCTCTGTGTCCCTCGCTCTCTGTGTCCATGGCTCTGTCTGTGTGTCCCTCACTCTCTGTGTCCAACACTCTCTCTCTGTGTCACTCACTCTCTCTGTGTCCCACACTCTCTCTGTGTGTCCCTCACTCTCTGTGTCCCTCGCTATCTCTGTGTGTCCCTCGCTATCTCTGTGTGTCCCTCGCTCTCGGTGTCCCTCGCTCTCTGTGTCCCTCGCTCTCTGTGTCCTCGCTCTCTCTGTGTCACTCGCGCTCTCTGTGTCCCTCACTCTCTCTGTGTCCCTCCCTTTCTGTGTGTCCCTCGTTCTCTGTGTCCCTCGCTCTGTCTGTGTCCCTCGCTCTGTCTGTGTCCCTTGCTCTTTGTCCCTCACTCTCTCTGTGTCCCTCACTCTCTCTGTGTCCCTCGCTCTCTCTGTGTCCCTCGCTCTCTGTGCCCCACACTCTCTGTGTCCCTCGCGCTCTCTGTGTCACTCGCTCTCTGTGCCCCTCGCGCTCTCTGTGTCCCTCACTCTCTGTGTCCCTCGCGCTCTCTGTGCCCCTCGCGCTCTCTGTGTCCCTCACTCTCTGTGTCCCTCGCTCTCTCTCTGTGTCCCTCGCTCTCTGTGTCCCTCGCGCTCTCTGTGCCCCTCGCGCTCTCTGTGCCCCTCGCGCTCTCTGTGTCCCTCACTCTCTGTGTCACTCGCTCTCTCTCTGTG
Organism: Scyliorhinus torazame; assembly: GCF_047496885.1. Lineage (NCBI taxonomy): Eukaryota > Metazoa > Chordata > Chondrichthyes > Carcharhiniformes > Scyliorhinidae > Scyliorhinus > Scyliorhinus torazame. The sequence goes on from NW_027308255.1 coordinate 54,758, forward strand.
TCCCTCGCTCTCTGTGTCACTCGCGCTCTCTGTGTCCCACACTCTCTGTGTCCCTCACTCTCTGTATCCTTCACTCTCTAAGTGTCCCTCGGTCTCTGTGTCCCTTGCTCTCTGTGAATCTCGCTCTCTGTGTCCCTCACTCTCTCTGTGTCCCTCACTCTCTGTGTCTCTCGCTCTCTCTGTGGGTCCCTCGCTCTCTGTGTCCCTCACTCTCTGTGCCCCTCACTCTCTCTGTGTCCCTCACTCTCTGTGTCCCTCGCGCTCTCTGCGTCCCTCGCTCTCTCTGGGTCCCTCGCTCCCTCTGGGTCCCTCACTCTCTCTGTGTCCCTCACTCTCTGTGTCCCTTGCTCTCTGTGTCCCTCGCTCTCTGTGTCATTCGCTCTCTCTGTGTTCCTCGCTCTCCTTGTGTCCCTCAGTCTCTCTGTGTCTCTCACTCTCTCTGTGTCCCACACTCTCTCCGTGTGTCCCTCACTCTCTGTGTCCCTCGCTCTCTCTGTGTGTCCCTCGCTCTCTGTGTCCCTCGCTCTCTGTGTCCCTCGCTCTCTCTGTGTGTCCCTCACTCTCTGTGTCCCTCGCTCTCTGTGTCCATGGCTCTGTCTGTGTGTCCCTCACTCTCTGTGTCCAACACTCTCTCTCTGTGTCACTCACTCTCTCTGTGTCCCACACTCTCTCTGTGTGTCCCTCACTCTCTGTGTCCCTCGCTATCTCTGTGTGTCCCTCGCTCTCGGTGTCCCTCGCTCTCTGTGTCCCTCGCTCTCTGTGTCCTCGCTCTCTCTGTGTCACTCGCGCTCTCTGTGTCCCTCACTCTCTCTGTGTCCCTCCCTTTCTGTGTGTCCCTCGTTCTCTGTGTCCCTCGCTCTGTCTGTGTCCCTCGCTCTGTCTGTGTCCCTCGCTCTGTGTCCCTCACTCTCTCTGTGTCCCTCACTCTCTCTGTGTCCCTCGCTCTCTCTGTGTCCCTCGCTCTCTCTGTGTCCCTCGCTCTCTGTGCCCCACACTCTCTGTGTCCCTCGCGCTCTCTGTGTCACTCGCTCTCTGTGCCCCTCGCGCTCTCTGTGTCCCTCACTCTCTGTGTCCCTCGCGCTCTCTGTGCCCCTCGCGCTCTCTGTGTCCCTCACTCTCTGTGTCCCTCGCTCTCTCTCTGTGTCCCTCGCTCTCTGTGTCCCTCACTCTCTGTGTCACTCGCTCTCTCTCTGTGTCCCTCGCTCTCTGTGTCACTCGCGCTCTCTGTGTCCCACACTCTCTGTGTCCCTCACTCTCTGTATCCTTCACTCTCTAAGTGTCCCTCGGTCTCTGTGTCCCTTGCTCTCTGTGAATCTCGCTCTCTGTGTCCCTCACTCTCTCTGTGTCCCTCACTCTCTGTGTCTCTCGCTCTCTCTGTGGGTCCCTCGCTCTCTGTGTCCCTCACTCTCTGTGCCCCTCACTCTCTCTGTGTCCCTCACTCTCTGTGTCCCTCGCGCTCTCTGCGTCCCTCGCTCTCTCTGGGTCCCTCGCTCCCTCTGGGTCCCTCACTCTCTCTGTGTCCCTCACTCTCTGTGTCCCTTGCTCTCTGTGTCCCTCGCTCTCTGTGTCATTCGCTCTCTCTGTGTTCCTCGCTCTCCTTGTGTCCCTCAGTCTCTCTGTGTCTCTCACTCTCTCTGTGTCCCACACTCTCTCCGTGTGTCCCTCACTCTCTGTGTCCCTCGCTCTCTCTGTGTGTCCCTCACTCTCTGTGTCCCTCGCTCTCTCTGTGTCCATGGCTCTGTCTGTGTGTCCCTCACTCTCTGTGTCCAACACTCTCTCTCTGTGTCACTCACTCTCTCTGTGTCCCACACTCTCTCTGTGTGTCCCTCACTCTCTGTGTCCCTCGCTATCTCTGTGTGTCCCTCGCTCTCTGTGTCCCTCGCTCTCTGTGTCCCTCGCTCTCTGTGTCCTCGCTCTCTCTGTGTCACTCGCGCTCTCTGTGTCCCTCACTCTCTCTGTGTCCCTCCCTTTCTGTGTGTCCCTCGTTCTCTGTGTCCCTCGCTCTGTCTGTGTCCCTCGCTCTGTCTGTGTCCCTCGCTCTGTCTGTGTCCCTCGCTCTGTGTCCCTCACTCTCTCTGTGTCCCTCACTCTCTCTGTGTCCCTCGCTCTCTCTGTGTCCCTCGCTCTCTCTGTGTCCCTCGCTCTCTGTGCCCCACACTCTCTGTGTCCCTCGCGCTCTCTGTGTCACTCGCTCTCTGTGCCCCTCGCGCTCTCTGTGTCCCTCACTCTCTGTGTCCCTCGCGCTCTCTGTGCCCCTCGCGCTCTCTGTGTCCCTCACTCTCTGTGTCCCTCGCTCTCTCTCTGTGTCCCTCGCTCTCTGTGTCCCTCGCGCTCTCTGTGCCCCTCGCGCTCTCTGTGCCCCTCGCGCTCTCTGTGTCCCTCACTCTCTGTGTCACTCGCTCTCTCTCTGTGTCCCTCGCTCTCTGTGTCACTCGCGCTCTCTGTGTCCCACACTCTCTGTGTCCCTCGCTCTCTGTGTCCCTCGCACTCTCTGTGTCCCTCGCTCTCTCTGTGTCCCTCGCTCTCTGTGCCCCTCGCGCTCTCTGTGTCCCTCACTCACTGTGTTCCACACTCTCTGTGTCCCTCGCTCTCTGTGTCCCTCTCTCTCTGTGTCCTTCGCTCTCTGTGCCCCTCGCGCTCTCTGTGTCCCTCGCGCTCTCTGTGTCATTCGCTCTCTGTGTCCCACACTCTCTCAGTGTGTCCCTCACTCTCTGTGTCCCTCACTCTCTGTGTCCCTCACTCTCTGTGCCCCTCGCGCTCTCTGTGTCCCTCGCGCTCTCTGTGTCACTCGCACTCTGTGTCCCACACTCTCTGTGTCCCACACTCTCTGTGTCCCTCACTCTCTGTGTCCCTCACTCTCTGTGTCCCTCGCGCTCTCTGTGTCACTCGCACTCTGTGTCCCACACTCTCTGTGTCCCACACTCTCTGTGTCCCTCACTCTCTGTGTCCCTCACTCTCTGTGCCCCTCGCGCTCTCTGTGCCCCTCGCGCTCTCTGTGTCCCACACTCTCTCAGTGTGTCCCTCACTCTCTGTATCCTTCACTCTCTAAGTGTCCCTCGCTCTCTGTGTCCCTTGCTCTCTGTGACCCTCGCTCTCTCTGTGTCCCCCACTCTCTCTCTGTCCCTCGCGGTCTCTGTGTCCCTCCCGGTGTCTGTGTCGCTCGCGCTCTCTGTATCCCTCGCGCTCTCTGTGTCACTCGTGCTCTCTGTGTCCTTCGCTCTCTGTGTCCCTCGCTCTCTGTGTCCCTCGCTCTCTCTGTGTCCCTCCCTCTCTGTGTCCCTCGCGCTCTCTCTGCCCCTCGCTCTCTCTGTGTCCCTCGCTCGCTGTGTGTCCCTCGCTCTCTCTGTGTCCCTGGCTCTCTGTGTCCCTCGCTCTCTCTCTGCCCCTCGCTCTCTCTGTGTCCCTCGCTCTCTGTGTGTCCCTCGCTCTATCTGTGTCCCTCGCTCTCTGTGTGTCCCTCGCTCTCTCTGTGTCCCTCGCTCTCTGTGCCCCTCACTCTCTGTGTCCCTCGCTCTCTGTGTCCCTCGCTCTCTGTGTCCCACACTCTCTGTGTCCCACACTCTCTGTGTCCCTTGCCCTTTGTGTCCCTCGCTCTCTGTGCCCCTCACTCTTTGTGTCCCTCATGCTCTGTGTTTCCCTCACTCTGTTTCCCTCACTCTCTGTGTCCCTCGCTCTCTGTGTCCCACACTCTCTGTGTCCCTCGCTCTCTGCGTCCCTCGCTCTCTCTGTGTCCCTCGCGCTCTCTGTGTAGCTCGGTCTGTGACCCTCGCTCTGTCTGTGTCCCTCCCTTTCTGTGTGTCCCTCGCTATCTCTGTGTCCCTCGCTCTCTGTGTCCCACACTCTCTGTGTCCCACACTCTCTGTGTCCCTTGCCCTTTGTGTCCCTCGCTCTCTGTGTCCCTCACTCTTTGTGTCCCTCATGCTCTGTGCTACTAGCTCTCTGTGTCCCTCGCTCTCTGTATCCCACACTCTCTGTGTCCATCGCTCTGTGTGTCCCTCACTCTCTGTGTCCCTCACTCTCTGTGTCCCTCACTCTCTGTGTCCCTCACTCACTGTGTCTCTCGCTCTCTGTGTCCCACACTCTCTGTGTCCCTCGCTCTCTCTGTGTCCCTCGCGCTCTCTGTGTAGCTCGGTCTGTGACCCTCGCTCTGTCTGTGTCCCTCCCTTTCTGTGTGTCCCTCGCTCTCGCTGTGTCCCTCGCGCTCTCTGTGTCCCTCGCTCTCTCTGTGTCCCTCACTCTCTCTGTGTCCCTCGCTCTCCCTGAGTAGCTCACTCTCTCTGTTCCTCTTGCTCTCTCTGTGTCCCTCGCTCTGTGTGTCCCTCGCTCTCTCTGTGTCCCTCCCTCTCTCTGTGTCCCTCGCTCTCGCTGTGTCGCTCACTCTCGGTGTACCTCACTCTCTCTGTGTCCCTCACTCTCTGTGTTCCTCACTCTCTGTGTCCCTCACTCTCTCTGTGCCCCTCACTCTCTGTGACCCTCACTCTCTCTGTGTCCCTCACTCACTCTCTGTCCCTCACTCTCTCTGTGGCCCTCACTCTCTGTGTCCCTGACTTTCTCTGTGTCCCTCGCTCTCTGTGTCCCTCGCTCTCTGTGTCCCTCACTCTCTCTGTGTCCCGCATTCTCTGTGTCTCTCGCTCTCTCTGTGTGTACCTCGCTCTCTGTGTCCCTCGCTCTCTGTGTCCCTCGCTCTCTGTGTCCCTCACTCTCTGTGCCCCTCACTCTCTGTGTGTCCCTCACTCTCTGTGTCCTTCGCGCTCTCTGCGTCCCTCGCTCTCTCTGGGTCCCTCGCTCCCTCTGGTCCCTCACTCTCTCTGTGTCCCTCACTCTCTGTGTCCCTCGCTCTCTGTGAGGGGCTGAGAGGGAGAGAGGCTGAGAGGGAGAGAGGCTGAGAGGGAGAGAGGCTGAGAGGGAGAGGGGCTGAGAGGGAGAGAGGCTGAGAGGGAGAGGGGCTGAGAGGGAGAGGGGCTGAGAGGGAGAGGGGCTGAGAGGGATCGCGGCTGCTGGGGGAGGGGGACCACAGTTGCTGGGAGGTGGAGGGGGACCGCGGCTGCTAGACGAGGTGGAGAGGGGCCGCGGCTGCTGAGGGAGGGGGGAGGGATCTCGGCTGCTGGGGGAGGGGTGTCCCGAAGCGTGGTACATTGGCGAGACCATGCAGACGCTGCGACAACGAATGAATGGACATCGCGCAACACTCGCCAGGCAGGAATGTTCCCTTCCAGTCGGGGAACACTTCAGCAGTCAAGGGCATTCAGCCTCTGATCTCCGGGTAAGCGTTCTCCAAGGCGGCCTTCAGGACCCGCGACAACGCAGAATCTCCGAGCAGAAACTTATAGCCAAGTTCCGCACACATGAGTGCGGCCTCAACCGGGACCTGGGATTCATGTCGCATTACATTCACCCCCCCACCATCTGGCCTGCGAAATCCTACCAACTGTCCTGGCTTGACACAATTCACACCTCTTTAACCTGGGGTTACCCTATCTCTGGATCTATAAAGATTTAATCACCTGCTAATGCTCGCATTCCAAGCATTGTCTGGCATCTTTGAATTTATCTTTATATATGTTTCTGGAACATACCTCTTCATTCACCTGAGGAAGGAGCAGCGCTCCGAAAGCTAGTGACATCGAAACAAACCTGTTGGACTTGAACCTGGTGTTGTAAGACTTCGTACTGTGCTCACCCCAGTCCAACGCCGGCATCTCCACATCATCTGTAAATACAGATATACTGCCCAGGGACCACTGCAAATAGTGATATACTACCCAGGGTGCACTGTAAATAATGATATACGACCCAGTTACCACTGTAAATAAAGGAATACCGCCCAGGAACCACAGTAAATAAAGACTTTCTACACAAGGACCACTGGAAATAATGATATACTACCCAGGGACCACTGCAGATGATGATATACTACACAGTGATCATTGAAAATAATGACATACTGCACAGAGCAACTGTAAATAATGATATACTGCACAGAGCCACTGTAAATAATGATAAACCACCCAGGGACCACTGTAAATAAAGGTATACCACCCAGGGACCATTGTAAATTATAATAACCTACCCAGGAACCACTGTAAATAAAGGTATACCACCCAGGGACCATTATAAATTATAATAACCTATCCAGGAACCACTGTAAATAATGATATACCAGCCAGTGACCACGGTAAATAAAGAAATACCACCCAGGGACCACTGTAAATAAAAGTATACCACCCAGGGACTACTGTAAATAATGATATACTACACAGTGGCCACTGTAAATAATGATATACAACTCAGTGACCACTGTAAATAAAGGTATCCCGCCCAGGAACCACTGTAATTAAAGAATTTCTATACAAGGACCACTGTATATAATGATTATACTACCCAAGGACCACTGCAGATAATGATATACTTTCCAGTGATCATTGTAAATAATGATATACTACCCAGGGACCACTGCAGATAATGATATACTGCACACAACCACTGTGAATAATGACATACTACCCAGGCCACACTGTAAATAATGATATACTACCAAGGCACACTGTAAATAATGATATACTACCCAGGGTCCACTAAAAATAAAGATATACTGCACAGAGACCACTGTAAATAAGGTAATACTGCCTAGGGACCACTGTAAATAATGATACACTGTCCAGGGACCACTGTCAATAGTGATATAATACTGAGGGACAACTGTAAATAATGATATTCTACCCAGGGACAACTGCAAATAATGATGTACTACACAGGGGTCACTGTAAATACTGATTTACTACCCAGTGACCTCTGCAGATAAAGATATACTGCCCAGGGACCACTGAAAAAATAGTGATATACTATCCAGGATTCAATGTAAATAATGATATACTACCCAGTGACCACTGTAAATAAAGATATACCGCCCGGGAACTATGTAAATAAAGACTTTCTACACAGGGACCACTGTAAATAATTACATACTACACAGGGACCACTGTAAATAATGATATACAACCAGGGACCACTGTAAATAATGATATTCTACACATGGAGCACTGTAAATAATTATATACTACCTATGGACAACGGCAAATTAAGATATACTATCCAGGGACAACTGTAGATAATGATATTCAACCCAGGGACAATTGTAAATAATGATATACTACCCAGGTACCACTGTAAATAAAGATATACTGCCGAGGGACGACTGTAAATAATGATATAGCACCGAGTGAACACTGTAAATCATGATACTCTACCCAGGGACCACAGTAAATCATAGATCATAGAATTTACAGTGCAGAAGGAGGCCATTCGGCCCATCGAGTCTGCCCGGCTCTTGGCAAGAGCACCCTACCCAAGTCCACATCTCCACCCTATCCCCATAAGCGAGTAATCCCACCCAACACTAAGGGCAATTTTGGACACTAAAGCAATTTATGATGGCCAATTCACCTAAACTGCACATCTTTGGACTGTGGGAAAAAACCGGAGCAGTCGAAGGAAACCCACGCAGACACGGGGAGGATGTGCAGACTCCGCACAGACAGTGACCCAAGCCGGAATCAAACCTGCGACCCTGGAGCTGCGAAACAATTGTGCTATCCACTATGCTACCGTGCTGCACACTAAATGATATAGTGGTGCTAAATGATATAATCATATACCGTGCTGCCCACTAAATGATACAGTATAATGATATACTTCCCAGGGACCACTGTAAATAAAGTTATCCCACCCAGGGACCACTGCAAATAAAGATATACCAGCCAGAGACCATTGTAAATAATGAAAAACAAACCGGGAACCACTGCAAATAAGATATACTGCACAGTGCCCACTGTAAATAATGATATTCTAATCAGAGACCATAGTAAATAATGATATACTACCAGGGATCACTAAATAAAGGTATACTGCCGAGGGACCACTGTAAATAAAGTCATACTATCCAGGGACTATTGTAGATAATGATATACTACACAGTGACCACTGTAAATAATGATATTCTAACCAGAGACAACTGCAAATAATGAAATATTACCCATGGACCACTGATATCCTGATCAGGGATCACTGTAAATTATGACATACTGCCCAGGTACCACTGTAAAAATAAAATGCTGCCCAGGGACCGCTGTAAATAATGATCAACTACCCAGGGACCACTGTAAATAATGATACACTACCCAGGGACCACTGTAAATAATGATACACTACCCAGGGACCACATTAAATAATGATATACTATCATGGGACCACTGTAATGAATGATATACTACCAGGAACCACTGTAAATAAAGATATACTACATAGGGACCACTGTAAATAATGATATACTACCCAGGGACCACTGCAGATGATGATATACTACCCAGTGATCATTGAAAATAATGATATACTGCACAGAGCAACTGTAAATAATGATATACTGCACAGAGCCACTGTAAATAATGATATACAACTCAGTGACCACTGTAAATAAAGGGATCCCGCCCAGGAACCACTGTAATTAAAGAATTTCTATACAAGGACCACTGTAAATAATGATTATACTACCCAAGGACCACTGCAGATAATGATATACTTTCCAGTGATCATTGTAAATAATGATATACTACCCAGGGACCACTGCAGATAATGATATACTGCACACAACCACTGTGAATAATGACATACTACCCAGGCCACACTGTAAATAATGATATACTACCAAGGCACACTGTAAATAATGATATACTACCCAGGGTCCACTAAAAATAAAGATATACTGCACAGAGACCACTGTAAATAAGGTAATACTGCCTAGGGACCACTGTAAATAATGATACACTGTCCAGGGACCACTGTCAATAGTGATATAATACTGAGGGACAACTGTAAATAATGATATTCTACCCAGGGACAACTGCAAATAATGATGTACTACACAGGGGTCACTGTAAATACTGATTTACTACCCAGTGACCTCTGCAGATAAAGATATACTGCCCAGGGACCACTGAAAAAATAGTGATATACTATCCAGGATTCAATGTAAATAATGATATACTACCCAGTGACCACTGTAAATAAAGATATACCGCCCGGGAACTATGTAAATAAAGACTTTCTACACAGGGACCACTGTAAATAATTACATACTACACAGGGACCACTGTAAATAATGATATACAACCAGGGACCACTGTAAATAATGATATTCTACACATGGAGCACTGTAAATAATTATATACTACCTATGGACAACGGCAAATTAAGATATGCTATCCAGGGACAACTGTAGATAATGACATTCTACGCAGGGACCACTGTAAATAATGACATAGTACCTAGGTACCACTGTAAATAAAGATATACTGCCGCGGGACGACTGTAAATAATGATATACCACCGAGTGAACACTGTAAATCATGATACTCTACCCAGGGACCACAGTAAATCATAGATCATAGAATTTACAGTGCAGAAGGAGGCCATTCGGCCCATCGAGTCTGCCCGGCTCTTGGAAAGCGCACCCTACCCAAGTCCACATCTCCACCCTATCCCCATAAGCGAGTAATCCCACCCAACACTAAGGGCAATTTTGGACACTCAAGCAATTTATGATGGCCAATTCACCTAAACTGCACATCTTTGGACTGTGGGAAAAAACCGGAGCAGTCGAAGGAAACCCACGCAGACACGGGGAGGATGTGCAGACTCCGCACAGACAGTGACCCAAGCCGGAATCAAACCTGCGACCCTGGAGCTGCGAAACAATTGTGCTATCCACTATGCTACCGTGCTGTACACTAAATGATATAGTGGTGCTAAATGATATAATCATATACCGTGCTGCCCACTAAATGATACAGTATAATGATATACTTCCCAGGGACCACTGTAAATAAAGTTATCCCACCCAGGGACCACTGCAAATAAAGATATACCAGCCAGAGACCATTGTAAATAATGAAAAACAAACCGGGAACCACTGCAAATAAGATATACTGCACAGTGCCCACTGTAAATAATGATATTCTAATCAGAGACCATAGTAAATAATGATATACTACCAGGGATCACTAAATAAAGGTATACTGCCGAGGGACCACTGTAAATAAAGTCATACTATCCAGGGACTATTGTAGATAATGATATACTACACAGTGACCACTGTAAATAATGATATTCTAACCAGAGACAACTGCAAATAATGAAATATTACCCATGGACCACTGATATCCTGATCAGGGATCACTGTAAATTATGACATACTGCCCAGGTACCACTGTAAAAATAAAATACTGCCCAGGGACCGCTGTAAATAATGATCAACTACCCAGGGACCACTGTAAATAATGATACACTACCCAGGGACCACATTAAATAATGATATACTATCATGGGACCACTGTAATGAATGATATACTACCAGGAACCACTGTAAATAAACATATACTACATAGGGACCACTGTAAATAATGATATACTACCCAGGGACCACTTTAAATAAAGGTACACTGCCCAGGGACCACTGTAAATAAAGACATACTACACAGTGGCCACTGTAAATAATTATTTACTACCCAGTGACCACTGTAAAGAATGATATACTACCAGGAACCATTGTAAATAGAGGTACACTCCCAGGGACCATTGTAAATAAAGATATACAACCCAGTGACCACTGTAAATAATTATATACCACCCAGGTTCCACTGTAGATAATGATATACTACCCAGGTACGAATGTAAATAATGATAGACTACTCAGGGACCACTGTAAATAAAGATATACTGCCCAGGGGCCGCTGTAAACAATGATATTCTATCCAGTGACCACTGTAAATAACGATATTCTACCCAGTGACCACTGTAAATAATGATATACTACCCAGGGACACTGTAAATAATGATATTCTACACAGGGACCACTGTAAATAATGACAGACTACTCAGGGACCACTGTAAATAAAGATATACTGCCATGGGACTTTCTGCCTAGGGTCCACTGTAAATGATGATGTACTCCCCAGGCACTACTGTAAATGATGATATACTACCCAGGGACCACTGTAAATAATGATTATACACCCCAGGGACCTCTGTAAATAATGATATACTACCCAGGGACCACTGCAAATAATGATATACTACACAGGGACCACTTTAAATAATGATATACTATCATGGGACCACTGTAATGAATGATATACTACCAGGAACCACTTTAAATAAAGACATACTACACAGGGACCACTGTAAATTATGATATACTACCCAGGGACCACTTTAAATAAAGGTACACTGCCCAGGGACCACTGTAAATAAAGACATACTACACAGGGGCCACTGTAAATACGTATTTACTACCCAGTGACCACTGTAAAGAATGATATACTACCCAGGGACCACTGTAGATAATGATATACTACCCAGGGACGAATGTAAATAATGATAGACTACTCAGGGACCACTGTAAATAAAGATACACTGCCCAGGGACCACTGCAAACAGTGATATACTGCACAGGCGCACTGCCAAAAAATTATATACTACCCTGGGACCACTGTAAATAATGATACGTTGCCCAGAAACCACTGTAAATAATGTTAAACTATGCAGGGAACACTAAAAATGATGATATACAGCACAGGGGCCAATTTAAATAATGATATTTTACTCAGGGACAACTGTAAATAATGATATTCTACACCGGGAGCAGTGTAAATAATGATATAGTGCACAGAGACCACTGAAAATAATGATATACTCCCAGGGACCACTGTAAATAATGATATTCTACCCAGGGTCAAATGCAAATAATAATGTACTACCCAGGCACAACTGTAAATAATGACATTCTGACCAGGGACCACTGTAAATGCTGATATTCTACCAGGGACTACAGTAAATAATGATTTACTACCCAGGGACCACTGCAGAATATAATATACTACCGATGGACAACTATTAATAATGGTGAGGTGCCCATGGAACGCTGTAACTAATGATATTCTACCAAGGAACCACTGTAAATAATGATATACGACCCAAGGATCACTGTAAACAATGATAGTCTACCCAGTGGCCACTGTAAATAATGATATACTACCGAGGGACGACTGTAAATAATGATATTATACACAGGGACCACTGTAAATAATGACAGACTGCCCAGGGACCTCTGTAAATAATTATATCCTCACCAGGGACCACTGTAAATAATGTTATACTACTCAGGGACCACTGTAAATAAAGATATACTGCCCAGGGACCACAGTTAATACTTCCTGCCCAGGGTCAACTTTAAAAGATGATATACTCCCCAGGCACTACTGTAAATGATGATATACTACCCAGGGACCGCGGTGAATAATGATATACACACCAGGGAACACTGTAAATAATGATATACTACCCAGGGACCACTGTAAATAATGATATTCTACACAGGGACCACTGTAAATAATGACAGACTGCCCAGGGACCACTGTAAAGAATGATATACTTCCCAGGAACCGCGGTCAATGATGATATACTACCCAGAGCCCACTGTGATTAATGATATATTGCCCAGGGACCACTGTAAATAATGATATACTACACTGGGACCACTGAAAATAATACTGTACTACCAAGGGACCACTGGAAATAATGATATACTACCCAGGGACCACTGAAAATAATGATACACTACCCAGGGACCACTGAAAATAATGATACACTACCCAGGGACCACTGTAAATAATGATATACTACCCAGGGACCACAGTAAATAATGATATACTACCAAGGGACCACTAGAAATAATGGATGTTCTACGCAGGGACCACTGTAGATAATGATATAATACCCACGGACCGCTGTAAATAATGACATACTACCCAGGGACCACTGAAAATAATGATACACTACCCAGGGACCACTGAAAATAATGATACACTACCCAGGGACCACTGAAAATAATGATACACTACCCAGGGACCACAGTAAATAATGATATACTACCAAGGGACCACTAGAAATAATAAAATTCTACCCAGGGACCACTGCAAATAATGATATACTGCTCAGGGACCACTGTATATACTAATATTCTATCCAGGGACCACTGTAGATAATGATATACTACCCAGGGACCACAGTAAATAATGATATACTGCCCAGGGGCCACTGTAAATAAGGATATTCTACCAGGGACCACTGTAAATAATGATATACTGCTCAGGGTCTAATGTATATAATGATATTCTACACAGGGACCACTGTAAATAATGATACACTGACGAGGGTCCACTGTACATTATGATATTCTACCCAGAGACCACTGTAAATAATGATATTCTACCCAGGGACCACAGTAGATAATGAGATAATACCCAGGGACAATTGATGATCCTGATACACTACACAGGGTCCACTGTAAATAATGATATACTGCCCAGGGACCCCTGTAAATAATGATACACTACCAAGGGACCACTGTAAATAATGATATTCTCCCCAGGGACCACTGTAAATAATAATCTACTGCTCAGGGATCACTGTATATAATGATATACTACCTATGGACCACTGTAAATAATGATATACTGCCCAAGGACCACTTTAAATAATGATATTCTACCCAGTGAACACTGTAGATCCTGATACACTGCCCAGGGACCACTGTAAATAATGATATTCAAAGCATGGACCACTGTAACTAATAATATACTACCCAGGGACCACTGTAAATAATGATATTCTACCCAGCGACCACTGTAAATAATGATGTACGTCCCATGGACCACTGTAAATAATAATATTCTTCCCAGGGACCACTGTAAATAATAATATTCTACCCAGGGACCACTGTAAATAATGATATACAACCCAGGGACCACTGTAAATAATGATGTACTACCCAAGGACCACTGTAAACAATGATATTCTACCCAGGGACCACTGTAAATAATGATGCACTACCCAGGGACCACTGTAAATAATAATATTCTTCCCAGGGACCACTGTAAATAATAATATTCTACCCAGGGACCACTGTAAATAATGATATACTACCCAGGGACCACTGTAAATAATGATGTACTACCCAAGGACCACTGTAAACAATGATATTCTACCCAGGGACCACTACCCAGGGACCGCTGTAAATAATACTCTCCTACCCAGGGACCACTGTAAATAATGATATTCTACACAGGGACCACTGTAAAGAATGATATGCAACCCAGGGGCCTCTGTAAATAATGATATGCAACCCAGGGGCCTCTGTAAATAATGGTGTACTACCCACGGACCACTGTAGATAATGATATTCTACTCAGGGACCACTGTAAATAATGATACACTACCCAGGGACCACTGTAAATAGAGATATTCTACCCAGGGAAAACAGTAAATAATGATACACTACCCAGGGACCACTGTAAATAATGATATTCTACCCAGAGACCACTGTAAATAATGATATCCTACCCAGAGACCACTGTGAATATTGATATATTGCCCAGTGACCACTTTAAATAATGCTGCACAATGCAGGGACCACTGTAAATGATGATATTACAAAGAACAAAGAAATGTACAGCACAGGAACAGGCCCTTCGGCCCTCCAAGCCCGTGCCAACCATGCTGTCCGACTAAACTACAATCGTCTACACTTCCTGGGTCCGTATCACTCTATTCCCATCCTATTCATGTAATTGTCAAGATGCACCTTAAATGTCACTATCATCCCTGCTTCCACCACCTCCTCCGGTAGCGAGTTCCAGGCACCCACTACCCTCTGCGTAAAAAACTTGCCTCGTACATCTACTCTAAACCTTGCCCCCCTCACCTTAAACCTATGCCCCCTAGTAATTGACACCTCTACCCTGGGGAAAAGCCTCTGACTATCCACTCTGTCTATGCCCCTCATAATTTTGTATACCTCTATCAGGTCTCCCCTCAACCTCCTTCGTTCCAGTGAGAACAAACCGAGTTTATTCAACCGCTCCTCATAGCTAATGCCCTCCATACCAGGCAACATTCTGGTAAATCTCTTCTGCACCCTCTCTAAAGCCTCCACATCCTTCTGGAAGTGCGGCGACCAGAATTGAACACTATACTCCAAGTGTGGCCTAACTAAGATTCTATACAGCTGCAACATGACTTGCCAATTCTTATACTCAATGCCCCGGCCAATGAAGGCAAGCATGCCGTATGCCTTCTTGACTTCCTTCTCCACCTGTGTTGCCCCTTTCAATGACCTGTGGGCCTGTACTCCTAGATCTCTTTGACTTTCAATACTCTTGAGGGTTCTACCATTCACTGTCTCTTCCCTACCTGCATTAGACCTTCCAAAATGCATTACCTCACATTTGTCCTGATTAACCTCCATCTGCCATCTCTCCGCCCAAGTCTCCAAACAATTTAAATCCTGCTGTATCCTCTGACAGTCCTCATCGCTATCCGCAATTCCGCCAACCTTTGTGTCGTCTGCAAACTTACTAATCAGACCAGAACCTCCAAATCATTTATATATACTACAAAGAGCATAGGTCCCAGCTCTCCAATTAGAACAGCATCCTTCCATTGCTACTCTCTGCCTTCTATGACCTAGCCAGTTCTGTATCCACCTTGCCAGCTCACCCCTGATCCCGTGTGACTTTACCTTTTGTACTAGTCTACCATGAGGGACCTTGTCAAAGGCCTTACTGAAGTCCATATAGAAAACATCCACTGCCCTACCTGCATCAATCATCTTAGTGACCTCCACGAAAAACTCTATCAAGTTAGTGAGACACGACCTTCCCTTCACAAAACCGTGCTGCCTCTCACTAATACGTCCATTTGCTTCCAAATGGGAGTAGATCCTGTCTCGAAGAATTATCTCCAGTAATTTCCCTACCACTGAAGTAAGGCTCACCGGCCTGTAGTTCCCGGGATTATCCTTGCTACCCTTCTTAAACAGAGGAACAACATTGGCTATTCTCTATCCTCCGGGACATTCCCTGAAGACAGCGAGGATCCAAAGATTTCTGTCAAGGCCTCAGCAAGTTCCTCTCCAGCCTCCTTCAGTATTCTGGGGTAGATCCCATCAGGCCCTGGGGACTTATCTACCTTAATATTTTTTAAGAGACCCAACACCTCGTCTTTTTGGATCTCAATGTGAACCTGGCTATCTACACACCCTTCTCCACCCTACTACAGAGTGCACACTATAAATGATGACGTACTGCCCAGGGACTACTGTAAATAATGAAATACTACCCAAGGACCACTGCAAACAATGATATTCCACCCTGGGACAACTATAAATAATGATATACCGTCCAGAGACCACTGCAAATAATTATATATAACCAAGGGACAACTGTAAATAATGATATTCTACCAAGGGACTACTGTAATTATTAATCTACTATCCTGAGACCAATGTAAATAATGATGTTTTACCCAGCGAACATTGAAAATAATGATATTCTGCACAGGGACCACTGTAAATAATAATATATTACCCTGCGACCACAGTAAATAATTAAATTTTATCCAGTGACATCTGTAAATAAATATATACTACCCAGGGATCACTGAAAATAATGATATACTATACAAGGACAACTGAAAAGGATGATATACTACCCAGTGATCACTGTAAATAATGACTTTCGAACCACGGACCACTGTACATAATGATATACTACTCGGAAACCGCTGTCAATAATGATACACTACCCACCTTTTATAAGGTTGAACTGTTTGATGTTACTTTTTTTTCCTTTTTATTCAATGTATTTTTTGTGTGTGGGGGGGGTGGGGGGGGTTGTGTGTGGCCTGCACGTACTTTTTTGGTGCGTGCAGGGTTAAAGTAGCGCCCGCCACTAATCGGCGTGGCGCTGGTACCATGTCGTCAAACTCAGCAAAAAGATCAGAAATAACTAAGGGATAAGAAACAAATGTGGGGAGTGCCCCAAAACAGCGGGTAGAGCGCGGCCCAAACAGAACAGAAAAGGCAACAAAACCTTATCAAATTCCCCGTCAAATCAAAGTGCGAAGATCGGGACCAATAAGTCAGCCCACCCCCTGCGTTGCCCACCGCGCACGGAACAACTCACGTGTGCCCGTGGTCACCGCATGCTCCCGCTCCAGGGACACCCGGCCGCGAACAAGGCCGCGGAAGAGGGGCAGACAGCCGGGCCCGATGACGCCCTCAGTCGCCCGCTGCCTGGACCTATAAACGGCAAGTTTGGCCCGGCCCAGGAGCAGGTTTACGAGGATATCCTCCGCCCTCCCCACCCCCCCGCCGCACCGGGTGTCCGTAGATCAGGAGCGTGGGGCTGAAGCGCAAATTAAACCTCAACAACAACGTTGTCAAGAAATCAAAGCGGGAGAGCAGCCGAGGACAGACAACATGGACACGCTCCACGGTCTCCACCAGGCCGCAAAAGTGGCAGGTCTCCGGCACAGCCGTGAAGCAGTGTATCCTCTGGTTGCACGGCACCGCCATGTGCAACACCCTCCACCCCAGGTCCCCCAGTTTTATGGGGAGGACGCCTCCGTAGAGGGACCTCCACCAGGGGCCTCCGCCGCCGGACGGGAACAAGGCCCGCCAAGGCGTGTCCGGGCGGCGGGCGAGGTAAAGGAGGTGGAAGGTGTGCAGCATCAGGCCGGACAGGAAACCCCTCCGCGCGGTGCGAAAGGGCACGGAGGGTATTTCCGCGAGGCGGCTCGGGCTGTGGGGCGCCGGCGCCCGGCGGGTGCACCGGGCCCTGGGACCGATGTGGAATTCGGTCCGAGCAGGGGTCCGCTCAGACGGGAGGCCACCGCACAGCCACGGCATCAGCGTCCGCCGAGAGGACCACCCCCCCGTCCGGCTCGCGCAGAACCAGCCCCGTGAACCCCCTCCGCAGGAGGCACAGGAAAGGCCCCACGCAGAGGGAATAATGTTGGCCGGACAGGGGGCAGCCCTGACGCACTCCTCTCCCAAAGCGAAGGGGCGCCGTCAGGGACCCGTTAACCTTAATCAGACTCTCCGAGGCGGCGGACAGTAACCGGATCCGGGGGACAAAATCCCACCCGAACCCGACAGCTCGCAGAGTCCCGAGCAAATCCCCGGGCCCCACCCTGTCGAACGCCTTCTCCTGGTCAAGAGACAGGAAGGTGCTCGACATACCAGTCCTCTGGGTAAAGTGAATAATGTCCCGGGCCAGGTGGATATTGTCATAGATTGTGCGGTCCGGGACTGTGTAGGACTGGTCAGGGTGGATCATGTGGTCCAGCTCGGGGCCAAGGCGTAAACACAGCACCTTGGCAAAGATTTTATAGTCCGTGCTGAGGAGGGAGACCGGTCGCCAGGTCTTAAGTCGGCGGAGATCCCCCTTCTTGGGCAGCAGGTGGAGTTTGGTAAAGGTGTGTGTGTGATTCAGACATTCCCCACTAGGTGGAGTTTGGTAAAGGTGTGTGTGTGATTCAGACATTCCCCACTAGGTGGAGTTTGGTAAAGGTGTGTGTGATTCAGACATTCCCCACTAGGTGGAGTTTGGTAAAGGTGTGTGTGATTCAGACATTCCCCACTAGGTGGAGTTTGGTAAAGGTGTGTGTGTGATTCAGACATTCCCCACTAGGTGGAGTTTGGTAAAGGTGTGTGTGATTCAGACATTCCCCACTAGGTGGAGTTTGGTAAAGGTGTGTGTGATTCAGACATTCCCCACTAGGTGGAGTTTGGTAAAGGTGTGTGTGATTCAGACATTCCCCACTAGGTGGAGATTGGTAAAGGTGTGTGTGTGATTCAGACATTCCCCACTAGGTGGAGATTGGTAAAGGTGTGTGTGTGATTCAGACATTCCCCACTAGGTGGAGATTGGTAAAGGTGTGTGTGTGATTCAGACATTCCCCACTAGGTGGAGATTGGTAAAGGTGTGTGTGTGTGATTCAGACATTCCCCACTAGGTGGAGATTGGTAAAGGTGTGTGTGTGTGATTCAGACATTCCCCACTAGGTGGAGTTTGGTAAAGGTGTGTGTGTGATTCAGACATTCCCCACTAGGTGGAGATTGGTAAAGGTGTGTGTGTGATTCAGACATTCCCCACTAGGTGGAGTTTGGTAAAGGTGTGTGTGTGATTCAGACATTCCCCACTAGGTGGAGATTGGTAAAGGTGTGTGTGTGATTCAGACATTCCCCACTAGGTGGAGATTGGTAAAGGTGTGTGTGTGATTCAGACATTCCCCACTAGGGGGAGTTTGGTAAAGGTGTGTGTGTGTGATTCAGACATTCCCCACTAGGTGGAGTTTGGTAAAGGTGTGTGTGATTCAGACATTCCCCACTAGGTGGAGTTTGGTAAAGGTGTGTGTGATTCAGACATTCCCCACTAGGTGGAGTTTGGTAAAGGTGTGTGTGATTCAGACATTCCCCACTAGGTGGAGTTTGGTAAAGGTGTGTGTGTGATTCAGACATTCCCCACTAGGTGGAGTTTGGTAAAGGTGTGTGTGTGATTCAGACATTCCCCACTAGGTGGAGTTTGGTAAAGGTGTGTGTGATTCAGACATTCCCCACTAGGTGGAGTTTGGTAAAGGTGTGTGTGATTCAGACAGTCCCCACTAGGTGGAGTTTGGTAAAGGTGTGTGTGTGATTCAGACATTCCCCACTAGGTGGAGTTTGGTAAAGGTGTGTGTGATTCAGACATTCCCCACTAGGTGGAGATTGGTAAAGGTGTGTGTGTGTGATTCAGACATTCCCCACCAGACGGTCTCTCTCTCTCTCTGTGCTTCTGCAGAGCTGCTTGTCAGAGGCAGAAAAATGCAGCATTTGATCTTCTGAATCTCTTGCCACCGAGTTGTTTATGATTCTGAAATGTGTAAAGGTTTCTGCCGGTAATGTCTGTGGACGGACTAAACATGTAACCCAGACACACACACTCGCCCCCACACACAACAAATAGGTCGGCTTGCAAATGTTAGCTCCATTTGTAAAAGCATCAGAACTTTTGGAAGAAATTGATTCAAGTGAAAGTCAGATTTAATGTAATAGTAATCAGCAAATGTGGGTAAGGTACGTGAGCATGTGCGAGTGTGTAAGTCTGTGTGTGAGCGCTTGTGTGTGAAGATTGATGTGAGTGTGTGTAAGTGAGTGTGTGAGAGCTTGTGTCCATCTGCGTATGCGAGGATATGACTGCATGTGTGTGTGAAAATGTATGTGCCTGGCCAGCACGTGAGCAGTGCACGTGAGCGTATGTATGTGTGTGTGAGTGCTTGTGTGTGGCTGTGTGTGTGTGTGTGTGTGAATATGTTTGTGTGACTGGGTGTCGATGAAGATCTGTGAGTGTGATATTCTAACCATAGCCAGCAGCAAGTAGGGATGGATTATAAAATGCTGTCCCTGTCCCAAACAGAGGGGACTGTAACCTGTGGAACAATGAATAATAGAAAGCAGCCCTGATGTGGAGATGCCGGTTTGGGACTGTCCTGGGCTCAGTGAGAAGCCTAACAACACCAGGTTAAAGTCCAACAGGTTTGTTTTGATTCACTAGCTTTCGGAGCGCTGCTCCTTCCTCAGGTGGATGAAGAGGTGTTGTAAGACTTCTTCCAATAAAAGGCAGGTTAGAGTCCTGTCTCCTGCTGCGGTGTCTGTGAGTATATTGAGGGTGTGTGTGACCAGCCCAGCTCCTGAGCAGAGGGCTGAAGACTCTGTTTCTACTGAGTTATGTTCGCAGCAGCATGTTTAAATGGAAATGAGTGAGGGTGACTCTCCCACAGGGAGAGTCCAGCAGAGTGACTTTGCCACAGTGACAGGGGTCCACACATATCCGAGCTGTCAGCACACAGTCTGGGAGGCAGGGAAGTGAGGGATATAACATTTTCAAATCAAACTCCAAAGACACCAGAAGCTGAGTGGAGCTGACACTCGTTCACTCGCTGCCAAAGTCTCCGGGAGGTGGCTGCAAGTTGCTGTGGACGGAGAGCTGTCAGTCTGTGTGTCACACAGCACACATGGGAGAATGTTGGGTAGTAAATGAAGGTTGTTAACCGAACCAATGGGTCAGTGTATTGGAGTCCCTTGCAGTGCCGCACACACTATATTCACATGGAGCGAACTTTCGGGGCAATGTGATCGTCATGGAATAAAGCCTCACAGATTTCAGGGCTAAATCGCTGGCTTAGAATGCAGACCAAGGCAGGCCATCAGCACGGTTCAATTCCCGTAGCAGCCTCCCCAAACAGGACATTGAAGCCTACTTGTTTCAGTAAGCGATTTTCATTTTTACTTTTCAAATGAGTCGCCTGGATTGCGAGTCACACAGGAGCTGTTGTGTAGCTGAGTGTGCGTGTGGGGTAGTTTACAGAGAGCTAGGCCTGGATTGCGAGTGACACAGGAGTTGTTGTCTAGCTGAGTGTGCGTGTGGGGTAGTTTACAGAGAGCTGGGCCTGGATTGCCTGTGACACAGGAGTTGTTGTGTAGCTGAGTGTGCGTGTGGGGTAGTTTACAGAGAGCTGGGCCTGGATTGCCTGTGACACAGGAGTTGTTGTGTAGCTGAGTGTGCGTGTGGGGTAGTTTACAGAGAGCTGGGCCTGGATTGCCTGTGACACAGGAGTTGTTGTGTAGCTGAGTGTGTGTGGGGTACAGTTTACAGAGAGCTGGGCCTGGATTGCCTGTGACACAGGAGCTGAGTGTGAGTGGGGTACAGTTTACAGAGAGCTGCGCCTGGATTGAGAGTGACACAGGAGTTGTTGTGTAGCTGAGTGTGTGTGGGGGGTACAGTTTACAGAGAGCTGAGCCTGGATTGCCTGTGACACAGGAGTTGTTGTGTAGCTGAGTGTGTGTGGGGGGTACAGTTTACAGAGAGCTGGGCCTGGATTGCCTGTGACACAGGAGCTGAGTGTGAGTGGGTTACAGTTTATAGAGAGCTGGGCCTGGATTGCCTGTGACACAGGAGTTGTTGTGTAGCTGAGTGTGTGTGTGGGATACAGTTTACAGAGAGCTGAGCCTGGATTGCCTGTGACACAGGAGTTGTTGTGTAGCTGAGTGTGAGTGTGGGGTACAGTTTACAGAGAGCTGGGCCTGGATTGCCTGTGGCACAGGAGTTGTTGCGTAGCTGAGTGTGAGTGCGGGATACAGTTTACAGAGAGCTGGGCCTGGATTGCCTGTGGCACAGGAGTTGTTGTGTAGCTGAGTGTGTGTGGGGTACAGTTTACAGAGAGCTGAGCCTGGATTGCCTGTGACACAGGAGCTGTTGTGTAGCTGAGTGTGTGTGGGGGGTACAGTTTATAGAGAGCTGGGCCTGGATTGCCTGTGACACAGGAGTTGTTGTGTAGCTGAGTGTGAGTGCGGGATACAGTTTACAGAGAGCTGAGCCTGGATTGCCTGTGACACAGGAGCTGTTGTGTAGCTGAGTGTGTGTGGGGTACAGTTTACAGAGAGCTGGGCCTGGATTGCCTGTGACACAGGAGCTGAGTGTGTGTGGGGGTTACAGTTTATAGAGAGCTGGGCCTGGATTGCCTGTGACACAGGAGTTGTTGTGTAGCTGAGTGTGTGTGTGGGGTACAGTTTACAGAGAGCTGAGCCTGGATTGCCTGTGACACAGGAGCTGAGTGTGTGTGGGGTACAGTTTACAGAGAGCTGAGCCTGGATTGCCTGTGACACAGGAGCTGTGTGTGTGAGGTACAGTTTACAGAGAGCTGAGCCTGGATTGCCTGTGACACAGGAGCTGTGTGTGTGAGGTACAGTTTACAGAGAGCTGAGCCTCCTGTCTCTCTCTGAGGCTACTTGTTTAAGCATCAGATGTCTCCCCGTTGCTCAGCGAGTGCTAAGATTCTGAAATGTGTAACGTTTTCCAGCTCTAAACTGTAGCGATTGCCTAAATGCACACACACAGGGACACACACACACACAGACACACACAGACACACGTGAGCTCCCGCTGTAAAAGCAGCAAGAGTGTTTGGAAGAAATGGATGTCTGTGGAAACTTAACATAAAGCAGCAAATCAGGATTGGCTGTACCTTCTGTAGTCGAAGATGATCAAGCTGCAATGGCCAGTTGTAGATGGTGTTCATTGGAATCTGCATTGTGGCTGAGGTGCTGAGGTGAGGGGCAAGAGAGAGAGAGACACAGCCCTGGGATAATCCATTGAGCAGGGGTTGACAACACACCCTCCCAATCTCTGAGGTTTCTCTTGGTCTGGCCCAGACCTGGAGGAGGTGTGTTCAGGTGAGGGTAACCGTGAGCTGGTTGGGTATCATTAGTGGGAAGGTGGGGATTCTTTTTGTGACTCATTTGGGGTATTTAAAGAGTAGGACTCCATTTTCTCTCTCTTCACCATGTGGACTTGGTAAGTATAGGTGTCTTCGCTCTGTGTGTGTGAATGTGTGTGTGAGCATGGAGTCCCAGCTCTGATATTTTACACCCCACAGTACACTCCTGACTGAGATCTCTCTCCCCACCACCGAGGCTGAGCTGAGGGTGAATCAAGCCATGGAGATCACGTGGAAAGGTGAGTATGAAACTCCAATTTCTGTCTCTTTGATTCCTGCCTCATTCTGCTATTGACTCTGTCTCTTTTCAATCCACTCTCTCTCTCTCACTGCATTCCACCCAATCTCTCTCTCTCCCTGACTTTTTCCTGTTTCAATCTCTGTCTTTAATTGCATTATGATGTACGATCCAGCTTTTCTCCACGCTGACTTTCTCACCGTCTCTGTCTTTGTCTCTGTCTCTCTCTCTGTCTTTGTCTCTGTCTCTCTCTCTGTGTCTTTGTCTCTGTCTCTCTCTCTGTCCTTCTTTCTCTCTCTCTGTCCTTTCTCTCTCTCTGTCCTTCTTTCCCTCTCTCTATCCTTCTTTCTCTCTCTCTCTGTCCTTCTTTCTCTCTCTCTGTCCTTCTTTCTCTCTCTCTGTCCTTCTTTCTCTCTCTCTGTCCTTCTTTCTCTCTCTCTGTCCTTCTTTCTCTCTCTCTGTCCTCCTTTCTCTCTCTCTGTCCTTCTTTCTCTCTCTCTGTCCTTCTTTCTCTCTCTGTCTTTCTCTCTCTGTCTTTCTCTCTCTCTCTCTCCTTTTTCTCTCTGTCTCTCTCTGTCCTTCTTTCTCTCTCTCTGTCCTTTCTCTCTCTCTGTCTTTCTCTCTCTCTCCTTTTTCTCTCTGTCTCTCTCTGTCCTTCTTTCTCTCTCTCTGTCCTTTCTCTCTCTCTGCCTTTCTCTCTCTCTGTCCTTTCTCTCTCTCTGTCTTTCTCTCTCTCTCCTTTTTCTCTCTGTCTCTCTCTGTCCTTCTTTCTCTCTCTCTGTCCTTTCTCTCTCTCTGCCTTTCTCTCTCTCTGTCTTTCTCTCTCTCTGTCTTTCTCTCTCTCTGCCTTTCTCTCTCTCTGCCTTTCTCTCTCTCTGCCTTTCTCTCTCTCTGCCTTTCTCTCTCTCTGCCTTTCTCTCTCTCTGCCTCTCTCTCTCTCTGCCTTTCTCTCTCTCTGCCTTTCTCTCTCTCTGCCTCTCTCTCTCTCTGCCTTTCTCTCTCTCTGTCCTTTCTCTCTCTCTGTCTTTCTCTCTCTCTCCTTTTTCTCTCTGTCTCTCTCTGTCCTTCTTTCTCTCTCTCTGTCCTTTCTCTCTCTCTGCCTTTCTCTCTCTCTGTCTTTCTCTCTCTCTGTCTTTCTCTCTCTCTGCCTTTCTCTCTCTCTGTCTTTCTCTCTCTCTGCCTTTCTCTCTCTCTCTGCCTTTCTCTCTCTCTGCCTTTCTCTCTCTCTCTGCCTTTCTCTCTCTCTGCCTTTCTCTCTCTCTGCCTTTCTCTCTCTCTGTCTTTCCTTCTCTCTCTCTCTGTCTTTCCTTCTCTCTCTCTCTCTCTGTCTTTCCTTCTCTCTCTCTCTCTCTGTCTTTCCTTCTCTCTCTCTCTCTGTCTTTCTTTCTCTCTCTCTCTCTCTGTCTTTCTTTCTCTCTTTCTCTCTCTGTCTTTCTTTCTCTCTCTCTCTCTGTCTTTCTTTCTCTCTCTCTCTCTCTCTGTCTTTCTTTCTCTCTCTCTCTCTGTCTTTCTTTCTCTCTCTCTCTCTGTCTTTCTTTCTCTCTCTGTCCTTTCTCTCTCTCTGTCTTTCTCTGCCCCCCCCCCTGGCTGGGTTCGGCCCCCTTGCTGGATTCTGCCCCTCCTGCTGGGTTCTGTTCCCCCCCCCCCCCCGCCAATTTTATCCCCCCCCCGCCAATTTTATCCCCCCCTCAAATTTGCCCCCCGGCCAAAATTAATACCCCCCCAAATTTAAGCCCCCTCAAATTTAAACCTCAAATTTGCCCCCCCCCCCCCCCCCCCGGCAAAATTATTTCTCCCCCCCCCTCATTTTTTTTCTACAAATATTCCCCCCTCAAATTTGCCCCCCCGGCCGAAATTATTTCCCCCCCCCAATTTTATGCCCCCTCAAATTGCCCCCCCCTCAAATTTGCCCCCCCTCAAATTTGCCCCCCCTCAAATTTGCCCCCCCCTCAAATTTGCCCCCCTCAAATTTGCCCCCCTCAAATTTGCCCCCCCCCTCAAATTGCCCCCCCCTCAAATTTGCCCCCCAGCCAAAATTATTTCCCCCCCAATTTTATGCCCCCTCAAATTGCCCCCCAGCCAAAATTATTTCCCCCCCAATTTTATGCCCCCTCAAATTTGCCCCCCCCTCAAATTTGCCCCCCCCTCAAATTGCCCCCCCCTCAAATTTGCCCCTCAAATTGCCCCCCCCTCAAATTTTGCCTGCCTCAAATTGCCCCCCCCTCAAATTTCCCCCCTCAAATTTGCCCCCCGGCAAAAATTATTTCCCCCCCCCCAATTTTATACCCCCCTCAAATTGCCCCCCCGTTATTTTTTTTTTCTACAAATATTCCCCCCCAAATATTTTCAACCCTATTATACTCCCCTCCCCCCCACACATTCTTCCCCAAAAATATCCCCCCTGGATAAAATACATAATCCTCGGGTCAGGTTGGTTGTTTACACATTTTATTGCCAATGTAGATACAGAGCTGGGGGGGGGTTCCGTTCACCCCCTTACAAAACCCTGACCCACATGGGGAGAGTTTAAATGAAATGAAGGTGCAAATCCACTATTTAATTTATTAAACACACCAGACCCCTCCTGCTCCCCACTTCTCCTTAATCACTTCCTGAGGCTGCGTTCCCTCCTGCCCCTTAATCACCTGAGGCTACGTTCCCTCCTGCCCCACCTCCTTAATCCCTTCCTGAGGGGGTGTTCCCTCCTGCTCCCCACCTCCTTAATCACCTGAGGCTGCGCTCCCTCCTGCTCCCACACTCCACCTCCTTAATCACCTGAGGCTGCGCTCCCTCCTGTTCCCACACTCCACCTCCTTAACCACCTGAGGCTGCGCTCCCTCCTGCTCCCACACTCCACCTCCTTAATCACCTGAGGCTGCGCTCCCTCCTGCTCCCACACTCCACCTCCTTAACCACCTGAGGCTGCGCTCCCTCCTGCTCCCACACTCCACCTCCTTAATCGCCTGAGGCTGCGCTCCCTCCTGTTCCCACACTCCACCTCCTTAATCACCTGAGGCTGCGCTCCCTCCTGTTCCCACACTCCACCTCCTTAATCACCTGAGGCTGCGCTCCCTCCTGCTCCCACACTCCACCTCCTTAATCACCTGAGGCTGCGCTCCCTCCTGCTCCCACACTCCACCTCCTTAATCACCTGAGGCTGCGCTCCCTCCTGTTCCCACACTCCACCTCCTTAATCACCTGAGGCTGCGCTCCCTCCTGCTCCCACACTCCACCTCCTTAATCACCTGAGGCTGCGCTCCCTCCTGTTCCCACACTCCACCTCCTTAACCACCTGAGGCTGCGCTCCCTCCTGCTCCCACACTCCACCTCCTTAATCACCTGAGGCTGCGCTCCCTCCTGCTCCCACACTCCACCTCCTTAACCACCTGAGGCTGCGCTCCCTCCTGCTCCCACACTCCACCTCCTTAATCACCTGAGGCTGCGCTCCCTCCTGTTCCCACACTCCACCTCCTTAATCACCTGAGGCTGCGCTCCCTCCTGTTCCCACACTCCACCTCCTTAATCACCTGAGGCTGCGCTCCCTCCTGCTCCCACACTCCACCTCCTTAATCACCTGAGGCTGCGCTCCCTCCTGCTCCCACACTCCACCTCCTTAATCACCTGAGGCTGCGCTCCCTCCTGTTCCCACACTCCACCTCCTTAATCACCTGAGGCTGCGCTCCCTCCTGTTCCCACACGACATCTTGTTCACTGGAATAACTCACCCAACCCTCAGTGTGAAAATGTCACCGGTCTCCCACTCCCCCCAGAGACACTGACTCCTGCCTCTCCCCCCCACCCCCGCCCCCCCAGAGACACTGAGACTCCTGCACCCCCCCCGCCCCCCAGAGACACTGAGACTCCTGCACCCCCCCCCCCGCCCCCCAGAGACACTGAGACTCCTGCACCCTCCCACCCCCACCCCCCCCGCTTCCAAAAAAACAAAAGAGCCCAACACTTGAGTAGCCATCAGAATAATGAAACCCCAATAATGACGGACAAAGACACATTGACATTTATTCTGTTTCTCTCAGGTTCGAACTCCTGTCTGAGGATTCCTCGCCGAGGAAGGATTCTCTTTGCGTCGTCCAAGCTTCAAAATCAACTCTCCTCGGGAAGAGAAAGCTGGAAATTGATTACAGCAAAGCATTATTGAAATAATAAAGGCACAGCAACATCCTGGGACTGCCCCCAATCTGTTTTATAAAACCCATTTTATAAACACGGCCGAACGCTGCAACAGTTTAGTTGTTTCAAAAAAATATATTTTTATTGATAACAATAACAAAAGCAATAACAACATAACCATCAACATAGTAAAGGAGATATTTCCCACCCAACCCCTCCTGTACATCCCTTAACCATATTGCACTTTCCCCCCCCCCTTCAGAGTGCTGCTTCTGCCGACACTTTAATTCGCCCCAAGAAAGTCGACGAACGGCTGCGTCCTCCGAGAGAACCCCAGCATTGACCCCCTCAAGGCAAACTTTATTTTCTCCAGCTTGAGGAACCCAGCCATGTCACTGAGCCAAGTCTCCACGCTCGGGGGCTCCGAGTGCCTCCACATTAAAAGGATCCGTCTCCGGGCTACCAGGGAGGCAAAGGCCAGAACGTCGGCCTATTTCACTCCCTGTACTCCGGGATCTTCTGACACTCCAAAGATCGCCACCTCCGGACTCGGCACCGCCCGGGTGTCGAGCACCTTGGACATTGCTCGAGCAAAACCCTCTAAGCTTCGGGCATGCCCAAAACATGTGGACGTGGTTTGCTGGGCTTCTCGCACATCTATCGTCTACCCCGAAAAACTTGCTCATCCTCGCCACCTTCATGTGTGCCCGGTGTACCACCTTAAACTGTACTAGGCTGAGCCTGGCACATGATGAGGAGGAATTAACCCTGCGGGCATCTGCCCACAGACCCGCCTCTAACTCCCCACCTAACTCCTCCCACTTGCCCTTCAGTTCCTCCACCGGGGTCTCCTCCGCCTCCAACAAATCCTGATAGATATCCGACACTTTCCCCTCCCCCACTCTCCCTGCTCACTCCAGGACTGGTATTTACCCTCTCCCCCTCTGTCTTCCCCCCCCACCCTCTACCCCCTCTGTATCCCTCTCCCCCCCAATATCTCCCCCTCTGTCCCCCCCTCCTCCCCCCCTCAGACTCCCCCTACCCTGCAAGTTTCCCCAATCTCCCTGCATATTTCAGCTTCTAATTCCTGTTGACTGTTTGGGTACAATCCCAATGAGGTCACCATCCCATCCTTGGTTCCACCCACAAAACATCGCTGGATGATTCCTCGGTTATTTCATCTTTTGACTGCTGCCGTGACGCTCCCCTTAATGAAAAAGGCAACTCCCCTTTCCTGCACCTCTGTCCCTCCTGGAGCACCTGTACCTATCGTGTCTATCCAGCTCTCTGCCATTGCTGAGGACTGCGACCCTTTCAGCCGCTCTGCTTTACAATTACAACACTGAGGGAGCACCCGATACCCAATTACAACACTGAGGGAGCACCCGATACCCAATTACAACACTGAGGGAGCACCCAATACCCAATTACAACACTGAGGGAGCACCCGATACCCAATTACAACACTGAGGGAGCACCCGACCCAATTACAACACTGAGGGAGCACCCGATACCCAATTACAACACTGAGGGAGCACCCGATACCCAATTACAGCACTGAGGGAGCACCCGATACCCAATTACAACACTGACGGAGCACCCGATTCCCAATTACAACACTGAGGGAGCACCCGATACCCAATTACAACACTGAGGGAGCACCCGATACCCAATTACAACACTGAGGGAGCACCCGATAACCAATTACAACACTGAGGGAGCACCCGATAACCAATTACAACACACTGGAGCACCCGATACCCAATTACAGCACTGAGGGAGCACCCGATACCCAATTACAACACACTGGAGCACCCGATACCCAATTACAAAACAGGGAGCACCCGATACCCAATTGCAACACTGAGGGAGCAACCGATACCCAATTACAACACTGAGGGAGCACCCGATACCCAATTACAACACTGACGGAGCACCCAATACCCAATTACAACACTGAGGGAGCACCCGATACCCAATTACAACACTGAGGGAGCACCCGATACCCAATTACAACACTGAGGGAGCACCCGATACCCAATTACAACACTGAGGGAGCACCCGATACCCAATTACAGCACTGAGGGAGCACCCGATACCCAATTACAACACACTGGAGCACCCGATACCCAATTACAACACAGGGAGCACCCGATACCCAATTACAACACTGACTGAGCACCCGATACCCAATTACAACACTGAGGGAGCACCCGATACCCAATTACAACACACTGGAGCACCCGATACCCAATTACAACACAGGGAGCACCCGATACCCAATTGCAACACTGAGGGAGCAACCGATACCCAATTACAACACTGAGGGAGCACCCGATACCCAATTACAACACTGAGCGAGCACCCGATACCCAATTACAACACTGACGGAGCACCCGATACCCAATTACAACACTGACGGAGCACCCGTTACCCAATTACAACACTGACGGAGCACCCGATACCCAATTACAACACTGAGGGAGCACCCGATACCCAATTACAACACTGAGGGAGCACCCAATACCCAATTACAACATTGACTAAGCACCCGATACCCAATTACAACACTGAGGGAGCACCCGATACCCAATTACAACACTGACTGAGCACCCGATACCCAATTACAACACTGAGGGAGCACCCGATACCCAATTACAACACTGAGGGAGCACCCGATACCCAATTACAACACTGAGGGAGCACCCGATAACCAATTACAACACACTGGAGCACCCGATACCCAATTACAGCACTGAGGGAGCACCCGATACCCAATTACAACACACTGGAGCACCCGATACCCAATTACAACACAGGGAGCACCCGATACCCAATTGCAACACTGAGGGAGCAACCCATACCCAATTACAACACTGAGGGAGCACCCGATACCCAATTACAACACTGACGGAGCACCCGATACCCAATTACAACACTGAGGGAGCACCCGATACCCAATTACAACACTGAGGGAGCACCCGATACCCAATTACAACACTGAGGGAGCACCCGATACCCAATTACAACACTGAGGGAGCACCCGATACCCAATTACAGCACTGAGGGAGCACCCGATACCCAATTACAACACACTGGAGCACCCGATACCCAATTACAACACAGGGAGCACCCGATACCCAATTACAACACTGACTGAGCACCCGATACCCAATTACAACACTGAGGGAGCACCCGATAACCAATTACAACACACTGGAGCACCCGATACCCAATTACAGCACTGAGGGAGCACCCGATACCCAATTACAACACACTGGAGCACCCGATACCCAATTACAACACAGGGAGCACCCGATACCCAATTGCAACACTGAGGGAGCAACCGATACCCAATTACAACACTGACGGAGCACCCGATACCCAATTACAACACTGACGGAGCACCCGATACCCAATTACAACACTGAGGGAGCACCCAATACCCAATTATAACACTGAGGGAGCACTCAATACCCAATTACAACACTGAGGGAGCACCCGATACCCAATTACAACACTGAGGGAGCACCCGATACCCAATTACAACACTGAGGGAGCACCCGATACCCAATTACAACACTGAGCGAGCACCCGATACCCAATTACAACACTGACGGAGCACCCGATACCCAATTACAACACTGACGGAGCACCGGATACCCAATTACAACACTGAGGGAGCACCCGATACCCAATTACAACACTGAGGGAGCACCCGATACCCAATTACAACACTGAGGGAGCACCCAATACCCAATTACAACATTGACTAAGCACCCGATACCCAATTACAACACTGAGGGAGCACCCGATACCCAATTACAACACTGACGGAGCACCCGATACCCAATTACAACACTGACGGAGCACCCGATACCCAATTACAACACTGAGGGAGCACCCGATACCCAATTACAACACTGAGGGAGCACCCGATACCCAATTACAACACTGAGGGAGCACCCGATACCCAATTACAACACTGAGGGAGCACCCGATACCCAATTACAACACTGAGGGAGCACCCAATACCCAATTACAACATTGACTAAGCACCCGATACCCAATTACAACACTGAGGGAGCACCCGATACCCAATTACAACACTGACTGAGCACCCGATACCCAATTACAACACTGAGGGAGCACCCGATACCCAATTACAACACTGAGGGAGCACCCGATACCCAATTACAACACTGAGGGAGCACCCAATACCCAATTATAACACTGACTGAGCACCCGATACCCAATTACAACACTGAGGGAGCACCCGATACCCAATTACAACACTGAGGGAGCACCCGATACCCAATTACAACACTGAGGGAGCACCCGATACCCAATTACAACACTGAGGGAGCACCCGATACCCAATTACAACACTGAGGGAGCACCCGATACCCAATTACAACACTGAGGAAGCACCCGATACCCAATTACAACACTGAGGGAGCACCCGATACCCAATTACAACACTGAGGGAGCACCCGATAACCAATTACAACACTGAGGCAGCACCCGATACCCAATCACAACACTGAGGGAGCACCTGATACCCAATTACAACATTGAGGGAGCACCCGATACCCAATTACAACACTGACTGAGCACCCGATACCCAATTACAACACTGAGGGAGCACCCGATACCCAATTACAACAGTGACGGAGCACCCGATACCCAATTACAACACTGAGGGAGCACCTGATACCCAATTACAACACTGAGGGAGCACCCAATACCCAATTACAACACTGAGGGAGCACCCAATACCCAATTACAACACTGAGGGAGCACCCGATAACCAATTACAACACTGAGAGAGCACTCAATACCCAATTACAACACTGAGGGAGCACCCGATAACCAATTACAACACTGAGGGAGCACTCAATACCCAATTACAACACTGAGGGAGCACCCAATACCCAATTACAACACTGACTGAGCACCCGATACCCAATTACAACACTGAGGGAGCACCCGATACCCAATTACAACACTGAGGGAGCACAATTATTAATTACAACACCAATTTAGCACCTGCTACTCAATTACAGCACAGATGGAGCATCTTTACTTCATTACAACAATGTGGGACGAGAGAATTTTACTGTCAAACACTCATTAAAGTCAAAGATAATGTCTCCCGAGCCAATGGCTCCAGGATTGCTGCTGTTTCCTCATTCAGTATTAATCCTGACGCTTCCCCTTCCATCAGTCACCTCTCCCTCTCTCACAAACACTCGGAAGTCAGTATGTTCCATGGTACAGTGGCAGCGCACAGTCCGATCCCACAAACTCCCTAGAACATTTACCTCTCTCCAAACAAACTACCCCCTCTTACTCCACTTCAATATGTCCCTCATCCTCGCACAGCAGGATCCCACACACACTGCAATGTGGTATCGGCCGGATTTGAAAAAAAAAAGTGTTTGAGGTGAGAATTGCCGCAGTTGTTGTGCGAAGAATGTGGGGCGGGGTCTAGGGAGGCTGGAACCCTCCCATCCGTGGGCAGGGTGGGTACAGAGGGATATGGGGCAAATGCGGGCAAGTGGGACTAGCTTAGTGATAGAAACTGGGCGGCACGGACAAGCTGGGCCGAAGGGACCGTTTCCATGTTGTAACATCTTTCACTCTGTGACTGGCCTCCAGTCGCACAAACAGCCTTCTCCCACCTCCCTCTGTCTCCTATCACTAACTCAGTTCTGCTTCCAAGTTACCCCATCTCCCATGTGCATTTGACTGCTTTGTCAGTCTCCCATGTGGGGCCTTGTCAGAGGCTTGGCTGCAACCCAGATAAACTACATCAACTGCACCACCCTCATCTGGTCACCTCCTCCAATAATTCAGTCCCATTGGTTCAGCACGGCCTCCCTCTGCCACGCTGAGTATTCCTGATCAAAGCTCGCCTCTCCCAAGTGGAGAGTGATTCTCCAGCCCCACCGCCCCACGTCAATATTGCCCACAGCCTCACACAGCAAGATCCCACACTGGAAACCGTCAGATCCAGTGTCTTTATCCCCCCTTCCCTTGACCCACCAACCAATGTCCACCTCTGCTTTGCTGTCTCTGGATACCCCCTCCCACCCCATCGCCTCACTGGCTCTCTTTCACCCACACAGCCCCCAATATTCCCCACCCCCCAGTGTGGACAGTGTCGCCTTGCGAGGAACATGGGGCGGGTTGTGTGGGCGCAAGGGGAGGGGGTGGGGGGAGGGTGCTGGACCCTGACTCTACACCAGGAAACCCCCATCCACGATTCTTGTCTCTCTCTCCGCTCCCTCTGGCTTTGCACTCTCCTCTATCTCCGCCCTAATTGCACAATCAGATCCAATCACCCCTCCAGTCAGTGTACATGAGCAATGAAGGCAATTCTACACAGCAAGATCCCACTGGCAGTACCACGATGGTGCAGGACACCCCTCCCACACACTCTGTCTCTCTCCCCCACCCCTCCAGATCCCCTTCACATCCCCAGCCTTCAACTTCCATCACTTACCTCTGCCTCCATCTCTCTTTCTCTCATTTCATTTCTCTCTCTCTCTCTCTTTTCATTTCTCTCCCTCTCTCACTTTTCATTTCTCTCCTTCCCTCTCTCTCATTTCATTTCTCTCCTTCCCTCTCTCTCATTTCATTTCTCTCCCTCCCTCCCTCTCATTTCATTTCTCTCCTTCCCTCTCTCTCATTTAATTTCTCTCTCTCTCCCTCTCTCTTTTCATTTCTCTCCCTCTCTCACTTTTCATTTATCTCCCTCTCTCTCATTTCATTTCTCTCTCCCTCTCTCTCATTTCATTTCTCTCTCTCCCTCTCTCTTTTCATTTCTCTCCCTCTTTCACTTTTCATTTCTCTCTCCCTCTCTCTCATTTCATTTTCTCTCTCCCTCTCTCACTTTTCATTTCTCTCCCTCTCATTTCATTTCTCTCTCTCCCTCTCTCATTTCATTTCTCTCTCTCTCTCTCTATCCCTCTCTGAGCCTGATCTGCACAGAATCAGGCCGCACAGACCCGGCCCTTCCACCCACCAAGCCTGGAGAGACAAGTGTAAATACTCTAATCTACTCCAATCCCTCTGCCCAGCACTAGGCCCAGAGCCTTGAATGTTACCACACGTTGGGTGTCGCAACCGCCCAATTCTCTCCAACAGAGAGAAATCTGGAAGAGACTGAGAGGGAGAGAGGCTGAGAGGGAGAGGGGCTGAGAGGGAGAGAGACTGAGAGGGAGAGAGGCTGAGAGGGAGAGAGGCTGAGAGGGAGAGAGGCTGAGAGGGAGAGAGGCTGAGAGGGAGAGAGGCTGAGAGGGAGAGGGGCTGAGAGGGAGAGAGGCTGAGAGGGAGAGGGGCTGAGAGGGAGAGGGGCTGAGAGGGAGAGGGGCTGAGAGGGAGAGGGGCTGAGAGGGAGAGGGGCTGAGAGGGAGAGGGGCTGAGAGGGAGAGGGGCTGAGAGGGAGAGGGGCTGAGAGGGAGAGGGGCTGAGAGGGAGAGGGGCTGAGAGGGAGAGGGGCTGAGAGGGAGAGGGGCTGAGAGGGAGAGGGGCTGAGAGGGAGAGAGGCTGAGAGGGAGAGGGGCTGAGAGGGAGAGGGGCTGAGAGGGAGAGGGGCTGAGAGGGAGAGGGGCTGAGAGGGAGAGGGGCTGAGAGGGAGAGGGGCTGAGAGGGAGAGGGGCTGAGAGGGAGAGGGGCTGAGAGGGAGAGAGGCTGAGAGGGAGAGAGGCTGAGAGGGAGAGAGACTGAGAGGGAGAGGGGCTGAGAGGGAGAGGGGCTGAGAGGGAGAGAGGCTGAGAGGGAGAGGGGCTGAGAGGGAGAGGGGCTGAGAGGGAGAGAGGCTGAGAGGGAGAGGGGCTGACAGGGAGAGGGGCTGAGAGGGAGAGGGGCTGAGAGGGAGAGAGGCTGAGAGGGAGAGGGGCTGAGAGGGTGAGGGGCTGAGAGGGAGAGGGGCTGAGAGGGAGAGGGGCTGAGAGGGAGAGGGGCTGAGAGGGAGAGGGGCTGAGAGGGAGAGGGGCTGAGAGGGAGAGGGGCTGAGAGGGAGAGGGGCTGAGAGGGAGAGGGGCTGAGAGGGAGAGGGGCTGAGAGGGAGAGGGGCTGAGAGGGAGAGGGGCTGAGAGGGAGAGGGGCTGAGAGGGAGAGGGGCTGAGAGGGAGAGGGGCTGAGAGGGAGAGGGGATGAGAGGGAGAGGGGCTGAGAGGGAGAGGGGCTGAGAGGGAGAGGGGCTGAGAGGGAGAGGGGCTGAGAGGGAGAGGGGCTGAGAGGGAGAGGGGCTGAGAGGGAGAGAGGCTGAGAGAGAGAGAGGCTGAGAGGGAGAGAGACTGAGAGGGAGAGGGGCTGAGAGGGAGAGGGACTGAGAGGGAGAGGGGCTGAGAGGGAGAGGGGCTGAGAGGGAGAGGGACTGAGAGGGAGAGGGGCTGAGAGGGAGAGGGGCTGAGAGGGAGAGAGGCTGAGAGAGAGAGAGGCTGAGAGGGAGAGGGGCTGAGAGGGAGAGAGGCTGAGAGGGAGAGTGGCTGAGAGGGAGAGGGGCTGAGAGAGAGAGAGACTGAGAGGGAGAGGGGCTGAGAGGGAGAGGGGCTGAGAGGGAGAGGGGCTGAGAGAGAGAGAGACTGAGAGGGAGAGGGGCTGAGAGGGAGAGGGGCTGAGAGAGAGAGAGACTGAGAGGGAGAGGGGCTGAGAGGGAGAGGGGCTGAGAGGGAGAGGGACTGAGAGGGAGAGGGGCTGAGAGGGAGAGAGGCTGAGAGAGAGAGAGGCTGAGAGGGAGAGGGGCTGAGAGGGAGAGAGGCTGAGAGGGAGAGGGGCTGAGAGGGAGAGGGGCTGAGAGAGAGAGAGACTGAGAGGGAGAGGGGCTGAGAGGGAGAGGGGCTGAGAGGGAGAGGGACTGAGAGGGAGAGAGGCTGAGAGGGAGAGAGGCTGAGAGGGACAGAGGCTGAGAGGGAGAGGGGCTGAGAGGGAGAGAGGCTGAGAGGGAGAGGGGCTGAGAGGGAGAGGGGCTGAGAGGGAGAGGGACTGAGAGGGAGAGGGACTGAGAGGGAGAGAGGCTGAGAGGGAGAGAGGCTGAGAGAGAGAGAGGCTGAGAGGGAGAGGGGCTGAGAGGGAGAGAGGCTGAGAGGGAGAGTGGCTGAGAGGGAGAGGGACTGAGAGGGAGAGGGACTGAGAGGGAGAGGGGCTGAGAGGGAGAGAGGCTGAGAGAGAGAGAGGCTGAGAGGGAGAGGGGCTGAGAGGGAGAGGGGCTGAGAGGGAGAGGGACTGAGAGGGAGAGGGACTGAGAGGGAGAGGGGCTGAGAGGGAGAGAGGCTGAGAGAGAGAGAGGCTGAGAGGGAGAGGGGCTGAGAGGGAGAGAGGCTGAGAGGGAGAGTGGCTGAGAGGGAGAGGGGCTGAGAGAGAGAGAGACTGAGAGGGAGAGGGGCTGAGAGGGAGAGGGGCTGAGAGGGAGAGGGGCTGAGAGAGAGAGAGACTGAGAGGGAGAGTGGCTGAGAGGGAGAGGGGCTGAGAGAGAGAGAGACTGAGAGGGAGAGGGGCTGAGAGGGAGAGGGGCTGAGAGGGAGAGGGACTGAGAGGGAGAGGGGCTGAGAGGGAGAGAGGCTGAGAGAGAGAGAGGCTGAGAGGGAGAGGGGCTGAGAGGGAGAGAGGCTGAGAGGGAGAGGGGCTGAGAGGGAGAGGGGCTGAGAGAGAGAGAGACTGAGAGGGAGAGGGGCTGAGAGGGAGAGGGGCTGAGAGGGAGAGGGACTGAGAGGGAGAGAGGCTGAGAGGGAGAGAGGCTGAGAGGGAGAGAGGCTGAGAGGGAGAGGGGCTGAGAGGGAGAGAGGCTGAGAGGGAGAGGGGCTGAGAGGGAGAGGGGCTGAGAGGGAGAGGGACTGAGAGGGAGAGGGACTGAGAGGGAGAGAGGCTGAGAGGGAGAGAGGCTGAGAGGGAGAGAGGCTGAGAGGGAGAGGGGCTGAGAGGGAGAGGGGCTGAGAGGGAGAGAGGCTGAGAGGGAGAGAGGCTGAGAGGGAGAGGGGCTGAGAGGGAGAGGGGCTGAGAGGGAGAGAGGCTGAGAGGCTGAGTGGGAGAGAGACTGAGAGGGAGAGGGGCTGAGAGGGAGAGGGGCTGAGAGGGAGAGAGGCTGTGAGGGAGAGGGACTGAGAGGGAGAGAGACTGAGAGGGTGAGAGGCTGAGTGGGAGAGAGACTGAGAGGGAGAGGGGCTGAGAGGGAGAGAGACTGAGAGGGTGAGAGGCTGAGAGGGAGAGGGGCTGAGAGGGAGAGGGGCTGAGAGGGAGAGGGGCTGAGAGGCTGAGAGGGAGAGGGGCTGAGAGGGAGAGGGACTGAGAGGGAGAGGGACTGAGAGGGAGAGGGGCTGAGAGGGAGAGGGACTGAGAGGGAGAGGGGCTGAGAGGGAGAGAGATGAGAGGGTGAGAGGCTGAGAGGGAGAGGGGCTGAGAGGGAGAGGGACTGAGAGGGAGAGGGGCTGAGAGGGTGAGAGGCTTTGAGGGAGAGGGGCTGAGAGGGAGAGGGACTGAGAGGGAGAGGGGCTGAGAGGAAGAGGGGCTGAGAGGCTGAGAGGGAGAGGGGCTGAGAGGGAGAGGGACTGAGAGGGAGAGGGGCTGAGAGGGAGAGGGACTGAGAGGGAGAGGGGCTGAGAGGGAGAGAGATGAGAGGGAGAGAGGCTGAGAGGGAGAGAGGCTGAGAGGGAGAGGGGCTGAGAGGGAGAGAGGCTGAGAGGGAGAGGGGCTGAGAGGGAGAGGGGCTGAGAGGGAGAGGGACTGAGAGGGAGAGGGGCTGAGAGGGAGAGGGGCTGAGAGGGAGAGAGGCTGAGAGGGAGAGGGGCTGAGAGGGAGAGAGGCTGAGAGGGAGAGGGGCTGAGAGGGAGAGAGGCTGAGAGGGAGAGGGGCTGAGAGGGAGAGAGGCTGAGAGGGAGAGGGGCTGAGAGGGAGAGGGGCTGAGAGGGAGAGGGGCTGAGAGGGAGAGGGGCTGAGAGGGAGAGGGGCTGAGAGGGAGAGGGGCTGAGAGGGAGAGGGGCTGAGAGGGAGAGGGGCTGAGAGGGAGAGAGGCTGAGAGAGAGAGAGGCTGAGAGGGAGAGAGACTGAGAGGGAGAGGGGCTGAGAGGGAGAGGGGCTGAGAGGGAGAGAGGCTGAGAGGGAGAGAGGCTGAGAGGGAGAGGGGCTGAGAGGGAGAGGGGCTGAGAGGGAGAGAGGCTGAGAGGGAGAGGGGCTGACAGGGAGAGAGACTGAGAGGGAGAGGGGCTGAGAGGGAGAGAGGCTGAGAGGGAGAGAGGCTGAGAGGGAGAGGGGCTGAGAGGGAGAGGGGCTGAGAGGGAGAGGGGCTGAGAGGGAGAGGGGCTGAGAGGGAGAGGGGCTGAGAGGGAGAGGGGCTGAGAGGGAGAGGGGCTGAGAGGGAGAGGGGCTGAGAGGGAGAGGGGCTGAGAGGGAGAGGGGCTGAGAGGGAGAGGGGCTGAGAGGGAGAGGGGCTGAGAGGGAGAGGGGCTGAGAGGGAGAGGGGCTGAGAGGGAGAGGGGCTGAGAGGGAGAGGGGCTGAGAGGGAGAGGGGATGAGAGGGAGAGGGGCTGAGAGGGAGAGGGGCTGAGAGGGAGAGGGGCTGAGAGGGAGAGGGGCTGAGAGGGAGAGGGGCTGAGAGGGAGAGAGGCTGAGAGAGAGAGAGGCTGAGAGGGAGAGAGACTGAGAGGGAGAGGGGCTGAGAGGGAGAGGGACTGAGAGGGAGAGGGGCTGAGAGGGAGAGGGGCTGAGAGGGAGAGGGACTGAGAGGGAGAGGGACTGAGAGGGAGAGGGGCTGAGAGGGAGAGAGGCTGAGAGAGAGAGAGGCTGAGAGGGAGAGGGGCTGAGAGGGAGAGAGGCTGAGAGGGAGAGTGGCTGAGAGGGAGAGGGGCTGAGAGAGAGAGAGACTGAGAGGGAGAGGGGCTGAGAGGGAGAGGGGCTGAGAGGGAGAGGGGCTGAGAGAGAGAGAGACTGAGAGGGAGAGGGGCTGAGAGGGAGAGGGGCTGAGAGAGAGAGAGACTGAGAGGGAGAGGGGCTGAGAGGGAGAGGGGCTGAGAGGGAGAGGGACTGAGAGGGAGAGGGGCTGAGAGGGAGAGAGGCTGAGAGAGAGAGAGGCTGAGAGGGAGAGGGGCTGAGAGGGAGAGAGGCTGAGAGGGAGAGGGGCTGAGAGGGAGAGGGGCTGAGAGAGAGAGAGACTGAGAGGGAGAGGGGCTGAGAGGGAGAGGGGCTGAGAGGGAGAGGGACTGAGAGGGAGAGAGGCTGAGAGGGAGAGAGGCTGAGAGGGAGAGGGGCTGAGAGGGAGAGGGGCTGAGAGGGAGAGAGGCTGAGAGGGAGAGGGGCTGAGAGGGAGAGGGGCTGAGAGGGAGAGGGACTGAGAGGGAGAGGGACTGAGAGGGAGAGAGGCTGAGAGGGAGAGAGGCTGAGAGAGAGAGAGGCTGAGAGGGAGAGGGGCTGAGAGGGAGAGAGGCTGAGAGGGAGAGTGGCTGAGAGGGAGAGGGACTGAGGGAGAGGGACTGAGAGGGAGAGGGGCTGAGAGGGAGAGAGGCTGAGAGAGAGAGAGGCTGAGAGGGAGAGGGGCTGAGAGGGAGAGGGGCTGAGAGGGAGAGGGACTGAGAGGGAGAGGGACTGAGAGGGAGAGGGGCTGAGAGGGAGAGAGGCTGAGAGAGAGAGAGGCTGAGAGGGAGAGGGGCTGAGAGGGAGAGAGGCTGAGAGGGAGAGTGGCTGAGAGGGAGAGGGGCTGAGAGAGAGAGAGACTGAGAGGGAGAGGGGCTGAGAGGGAGAGGGGCTGAGAGGGAGAGGGGCTGAGAGAGAGAGAGACTGAGAGGGAGAGTGGCTGAGAGGGAGAGGGGCTGAGAGAGAGAGAGACTGAGAGGGAGAGGGGCTGAGAGGGAGAGGGGCTGAGAGGGAGAGGGACTGAGAGGGAGAGGGGCTGAGAGGGAGAGAGGCTGAGAGAGAGAGAGGCTGAGAGGGAGAGGGGCTGAGAGGGAGAGAGGCTGAGAGGGAGAGGGGCTGAGAGGGAGAGGGGCTGAGAGAGAGAGAGACTGAGAGGGAGAGGGGCTGAGAGGGAGAGGGGCTGAGAGGGAGAGGGACTGAGAGGGAGAGAGGCTGAGAGGGAGAGAGGCTGAGAGGGAGAGAGGCTGAGAGGGAGAGGGGCTGAGAGGGAGAGAGGCTGAGAGGGAGAGGGGCTGAGAGGGAGAGGGGCTGAGAGGGAGAGGGACTGAGAGGGAGAGGGACTGAGAGGGAGAGAGGCTGAGAGGGAGAGAGGCTGAGAGGGAGAGAGGCTGAGAGGGAGAGGGGCTGAGAGGGAGAGGGGCTGAGAGGGAGAGAGGCTGAGAGGGAGAGAGGCTGAGAGGGAGAGGGGCTGAGAGGGAGAGGGGCTGAGAGGGAGAGAGGCTGAGAGGCTGAGTGGGAGAGAGACTGAGAGGGAGAGGGGCTGAGAGGGAGAGGGGCTGAGAGGGAGAGAGGCTGTGAGGGAGAGGGACTGAGAGGGAGAGAGACTGAGAGGGTGAGAGGCTGAGTGGGAGAGAGACTGAGAGGGAGAGGGGCTGAGAGGGAGAGAGACTGAGAGGGTGAGAGGCTGAGAGGGAGAGGGGCTGAGAGGGAGAGGGGCTGAGAGGGAGAGGGGCTGAGAGGCTGAGAGGGAGAGGGGCTGAGAGGGAGAGGGACTGAGAGGGAGAGGGACTGAGAGGGAGAGGGGCTGAGAGGGAGAGGGACTGAGAGGGAGAGGGGCTGAGAGGGAGAGAGATGAGAGGGTGAGAGGCTGAGAGGGAGAGGGGCTGAGAGGGAGAGGGACTGAGAGGGAGAGGGGCTGAGAGGGTGAGAGGCTTTGAGGGAGAGGGGCTGAGAGGGAGAGGGACTGAGAGGGAGAGGGGCTGAGAGGAAGAGGGGCTGAGAGGCTGAGAGGGAGAGGGGCTGAGAGGGAGAGGGACTGAGAGGGAGAGGGGCTGAGAGGGAGAGGGACTGAGAGGGAGAGGGGCTGAGAGGGAGAGAGATGAGAGGGAGAGAGGCTGAGAGGGAGAGAGGCTGAGAGGGAGAGGGGCTGAGAGGGAGAGAGGCTGAGAGGGAGAGGGGCTGAGAGGGAGAGGGGCTGAGAGGGAGAGGGACTGAGAGGGAGAGGGGCTGAGAGGGAGAGGGGCTGAGAGGGAGAGAGGCTGAGAGGGAGAGGGGCTGAGAGGGAGAGAGGCTGAGAGGGAGAGGGGCTGAGAGGGAGAGAGGCTGAGAGGGAGAGGGGCTGAGAGGGAGAGAGGCTGAGAGGGAGAGGGGCTGAGAGGGAGAGGGGCTGAGAGGGAGAGGGGCTGAGAGGGAGAGGGGCTGAGAGGGAGAGGGGCTGAGAGGGAGAGGGGCTGAGAGGGAGAGGGGCTGAGAGGGAGAGGGGCTGAGAGGGAGAGAGGCTGAGAGAGAGAGAGGCTGAGAGGGAGAGAGACTGAGAGGGAGAGGGGCTGAGAGGGAGAGGGGCTGAGAGGGAGAGAGGCTGAGAGGGAGAGAGGCTGAGAGGGAGAGGGGCTGAGAGGGAGAGGGGCTGAGAGGGAGAGAGGCTGAGAGGGAGAGGGGCTGACAGGGAGAGAGACTGAGAGGGAGAGGGGCTGAGAGGGAGAGAGGCTGAGAGGGAGAGAGGCTGAGAGGGAGAGGGGCTGAGAGGGAGAGGGGCTGAGAGGGAGAGGGGCTGAGAGGGAGAGGGGCTGAGAGGGAGAGGGGCTGAGAGGGAGAGGGGCTGAGAGGGAGAGGGGCTGAGAGGGAGAGGGGCTGAGAGGGAGAGGGGCTGAGAGGGAGAGGGGCTGAGAGGGAGAGGGGCTGAGAGGGAGAGGGGCTGAGAGGGAGAGGGGCTGAGAGGGAGAGGGGCTGAGAGGGAGAGGGGCTGAGAGGGAGAGGGGCTGAGAGGGAGAGGGGATGAGAGGGAGAGGGGCTGAGAGGGAGAGGGGCTGAGAGGGAGAGGGGCTGAGAGGGAGAGGGGCTGAGAGGGAGAGGGGCTGAGAGGGAGAGAGGCTGAGAGAGAGAGAGGCTGAGAGGGAGAGAGACTGAGAGGGAGAGGGGCTGAGAGGGAGAGGGACTGAGAGGGAGAGGGGCTGAGAGGGAGAGGGGCTGAGAGGGAGAGGGACTGAGAGGGAGAGGGACTGAGAGGGAGAGGGGCTGAGAGGGAGAGAGGCTGAGAGAGAGAGAGGCTGAGAGGGAGAGGGGCTGAGAGGGAGAGAGGCTGAGAGGGAGAGTGGCTGAGAGGGAGAGGGGCTGAGAGAGAGAGAGACTGA
Organism: Scyliorhinus torazame; assembly: GCF_047496885.1. NCBI lineage: Eukaryota > Metazoa > Chordata > Chondrichthyes > Carcharhiniformes > Scyliorhinidae > Scyliorhinus > Scyliorhinus torazame. The sequence goes on from NW_027308255.1 coordinate 97,532, forward strand.
GAGGGAGAGGGGCTGAGAGGGAGAGGGGCTGAGAGGGAGAGGGGCTGAGAGAGAGAGAGACTGAGAGGGAGAGGGGCTGAGAGGGAGAGGGGCTGAGAGAGAGAGAGACTGAGAGGGAGAGGGGCTGAGAGGGAGAGGGGCTGAGAGGGAGAGGGACTGAGAGGGAGAGGGGCTGAGAGGGAGAGAGGCTGAGAGAGAGAGAGGCTGAGAGGGAGAGGGGCTGAGAGGGAGAGAGGCTGAGAGGGAGAGGGGCTGAGAGGGAGAGGGGCTGAGAGAGAGAGAGACTGAGAGGGAGAGGGGCTGAGAGGGAGAGGGGCTGAGAGGGAGAGGGACTGAGAGGGAGAGAGGCTGAGAGGGAGAGAGGCTGAGAGGGAGAGGGGCTGAGAGGGAGAGGGGCTGAGAGGGAGAGAGGCTGAGAGGGAGAGGGGCTGAGAGGGAGAGGGGCTGAGAGGGAGAGGGACTGAGAGGGAGAGGGACTGAGAGGGAGAGAGGCTGAGAGGGAGAGAGGCTGAGAGAGAGAGAGGCTGAGAGGGAGAGGGGCTGAGAGGGAGAGAGGCTGAGAGGGAGAGTGGCTGAGAGGGAGAGGGACTGAGAGGGAGAGGGACTGAGAGGGAGAGGGGCTGAGAGGGAGAGAGGCTGAGAGAGAGAGAGGCTGAGAGGGAGAGGGGCTGAGAGGGAGAGGGGCTGAGAGGGAGAGGGACTGAGAGGGAGAGGGACTGAGAGGGAGAGGGGCTGAGAGGGAGAGAGGCTGAGAGAGAGAGAGGCTGAGAGGGAGAGGGGCTGAGAGGGAGAGAGGCTGAGAGGGAGAGTGGCTGAGAGGGAGAGGGGCTGAGAGAGAGAGAGACTGAGAGGGAGAGGGGCTGAGAGGGAGAGGGGCTGAGAGGGAGAGGGGCTGAGAGAGAGAGAGACTGAGAGGGAGAGTGGCTGAGAGGGAGAGGGGCTGAGAGAGAGAGAGACTGAGAGGGAGAGGGGCTGAGAGGGAGAGGGGCTGAGAGGGAGAGGGACTGAGAGGGAGAGGGGCTGAGAGGGAGAGAGGCTGAGAGAGAGAGAGGCTGAGAGGGAGAGGGGCTGAGAGGGAGAGAGGCTGAGAGGGAGAGGGGCTGAGAGGGAGAGGGGCTGAGAGAGAGAGAGACTGAGAGGGAGAGGGGCTGAGAGGGAGAGGGGCTGAGAGGGAGAGGGACTGAGAGGGAGAGAGGCTGAGAGGGAGAGAGGCTGAGAGGGAGAGAGGCTGAGAGGGAGAGGGGCTGAGAGGGAGAGAGGCTGAGAGGGAGAGGGGCTGAGAGGGAGAGGGGCTGAGAGGGAGAGGGACTGAGAGGGAGAGGGACTGAGAGGGAGAGAGGCTGAGAGGGAGAGAGGCTGAGAGGGAGAGAGGCTGAGAGGGAGAGGGGCTGAGAGGGAGAGGGGCTGAGAGGGAGAGAGGCTGAGAGGGAGAGAGGCTGAGAGGGAGAGGGGCTGAGAGGGAGAGGGGCTGAGAGGGAGAGAGGCTGAGAGGCTGAGTGGGAGAGAGACTGAGAGGGAGAGGGGCTGAGAGGGAGAGGGGCTGAGAGGGAGAGAGGCTGTGAGGGAGAGGGACTGAGAGGGAGAGAGACTGAGAGTGTGAGAGGCTGAGTGGGAGAGAGACTGAGAGGGAGAGGGGCTGAGAGGGAGAGAGACTGAGAGGGTGAGAGGCTGAGAGGGAGAGGGGCTGAGAGGGAGAGGGGCTGAGAGGGAGAGGGGCTGAGAGGCTGAGAGGGAGAGGGGCTGAGAGGGAGAGGGACTGAGAGGGAGAGGGGCTGAGAGGGAGAGGGACTGAGAGGGAGAGGGGCTGAGAGGGAGAGAGATGAGAGGGTGAGAGGCTGAGAGGGAGAGGGGCTGAGAGGGAGAGGGACTGAGAGGGAGAGGGGCTGAGAGGGTGAGAGGCTTTGAGGGAGAGGGGCTGAGAGGGAGAGGGACTGAGAGGGAGAGGGGCTGAGAGGAAGAGGGGCTGAGAGGCTGAGAGGGAGAGGGGCTGAGAGGGAGAGGGACTGAGAGGGAGAGGGGCTGAGAGGGAGAGGGACTGAGAGGGAGAGGGGCTGAGAGGGAGAGAGATGAGAGGGAGAGAGGCTGAGAGGGAGAGAGGCTGAGAGGGAGAGGGGCTGAGAGGGAGAGAGGCTGAGAGGGAGAGGGGCTGAGAGGGAGAGGGGCTGAGAGGGAGAGGGACTGAGAGGGAGAGGGGCTGAGAGGGAGAGGGGCTGAGAGGGAGAGAGGCTGAGAGGGAGAGGGGCTGAGAGGGAGAGAGGCTGAGAGGGAGAGGGGCTGAGAGGGAGAGAGGCTGAGAGGGAGAGGGGCTGAGAGGGAGAGGGGCTGAGAGGGAGAGGGGCTGAGGGAGAGAGGCTGAGAGGGAGAGGGACTGAGAGGGAGAGGGGCTGAGAGGGAGAGGGGCTGAGAGGGAGAGAGGCTGAGAGGGAGAGAGACTGAGAGGGTGAGACTGAGAGGGAGAGGGGCTGAGAGGGAGAGAGGCTGAGAGGGAGAGGGGCTGAGAGGGAGAGGGGCTGAGAGGGAGAGGGGCTGAGGGAGAGAGGCTGAGAGGGAGAGGGACTGAGAAGGAGAGGGGATGAGAGGGAGAGGGGCTGAGAGGGAGAGGGGCTGAGAGGGAGAGGGGCTGAGAGGGAGAGGGGCTGAGAGGGAGAGGGGCTGAGGGAGAGAGGCTGAGAGGGAGAGGGACTGAGAGGGAGAGGGGCTGAGAGGGAGAGAGACTGAGAGGGAGAGGGGCTGAGAGGGAGAGGGGCTGAGAGGGAGAGGGGCTGAGAGGGAGAGAGGCTGAGAGGGAGAGGGGCTGAGAGGGAGAGGGGCTGAGAGGGAGAGGGGCTGAGAGGGAGAGAGACTGAGAGGGAGAGGGGCTGAGAGGGAGAGGGACTGAGAGGGAGAGAGACTGAGAGGGAGAGGGGCTGAGAGGGAGAGGGGCTGAGAGGGAGAGAGGGACTGAGAGGGAGAGAGGCTGAGAGGGAGAGAGACTGAGAGGGAGAGGGACTGAGAGGGAGAGGGGCTGAGAGGGAGAGAGGGGAGAGGGGCTGAGAGGGGCTGAGAGGGAGAGAGGCTGAGAGGGGCTGAGAGGGAGAGGGGCTGAGAGGGAGAGAGGCTGAGAGGGAGAGGGGCTGAGAGAGAGAGGGACTGAGAGGGAGAGGGGCTGAGAGGGAGAGAGGGGAGAGGGGCTGAGAGGGGCTGAGAGGGAGAGGGGCTGAGGGAGAGAGGCTGAGAGGGAGAGGGGCTGAGAGGGAGAGAGGCTGAGAGGGAGAGAGGCTGAGAGGGAGAGGGACTGAGAGGGAGAGGGGCTGAGAGGGAGAGGGGGCCCCCCTCCTTACACGCTGTCTCTTTCCACTACCCTTCCTGAGCCCCTCACACCCCCCCTCCCAGCCCCTCCCTGTTCAGCTGCCCTTCCCTCCCTCCATTTCCCCATCTCTCTCTCTCTCTGCCTGCCTCTCCCTCTCCCAGCCTCCCTCTTTCCCTCAATCTTTTACATTTACAGTCAGCTCGCGGGTGTTTGTAAGTAATAGGGAGCCAGGCGAGTGCACAGCTCGATCCCACACACACACACAACCTGCTCACGGATAGGGGAACAATTTAAACACTGAAACCAGGAGCAGGACATTCGGCCCTTCCAAGCTGCTCTGCTATTCATCATCACGGCTGACCATCCGACTCAGTAACCTGTGTGTCCCCCCCCCCCCACATCCTCTGATCCTCCCCAGAGCTGTGTCCTTCTTTAAAACAAGCTGCACAGCAACATTATCCAGGGTGGATCTTTATAAACACAAAATTCTCAGATTCACAAATGTGGACAGGCAGACAGAGAGAGAGAGAAATCCAGTCAACACCTCAATAAACTCAAAATGCTTCCTGCACATTGCACTGAATCCCTCAATTCATCCCCGTGTGGGGAAAACTGGCAGCAGAATTATCCAGCAATAAAACGTCACCTTAAACAACTTTCAATTCCCGTCCCTCTCCCACCAGCTTCACAAGTGGGGGATGGATTTAAAACCCAGCGGCTGCTTCTTTCGGGAGGCACTTTGCGGATCATCTCTGCCCAGCAAGACTCCAAGGCACCGTTACCAATCTCCGTCCCCTTCTCTCCCTCCCTCCTCCTTTACTGTATTCTCTCTCTCCTTTCCCATTCTCTCTCTCCTTTTCCTTTCTCTCTCTCATTTTCCTTTCTCTCTTTCCTTTCCCATTCTCTCTCTCCTTTCCCATTCTCTCTCTCTCTCCTTTCCCATTCTCTCTCTCCTTTCCCATTCTCTCCTTTCCCATTCTCTCTCTCCTTTCCCATTCTCTCTCCTTTCCCATTCTCTCTCTCCTTTCCCATTCTCTCTCTCTCTCCTTTCCCATTCTCTCCTTTCACATTCTCTCTCTCCTTTCCAATTCTCTCTCTCCTTTCCCATTCTCTCTTCTTTTCCTATTCTCTCTCTCCTTTTCCTTTCTCTCATTTTCCTTTCTCTCTCTCATTTTCCTTTCTCTCTTTCCTTTCCCATTCTCTCTCTCCTTTCCCACTTCTCTCTCTCCTTTTCCTTTCTCTCTCTCATTTTCCTTTCTCTCTCTCATTTTCCTTTCTCTCTCTCATTTTCCTTTCTCTCTTTCCTTTCCCATTCTCTCTTCTTTCCCATTCTCTCTCTCCTATCCCATTCTCTCTCTCCTTTCCCATTCTCTCTCTCCTTTCCCATTCTCTCTTCTTTTCCTATTCTCTCTCTCCTTTTCCTTTCTCTCATTTTCCTTTCTCTCTCTCATTTTCCTTTCTCTCTTTCCTTTCCCATTCTCTCTCTCCTTTCCCACTTCTCTCTCTCCTTTTCCTTTCTCTCTCTCATTTTCCTTTCTCTCTCTCATTTTCCTTTCTCTCTTTCCTTTCCCATTCTCTCTTCTTTCCCATTCTCTCTCTCCTATCCCATTCTCTCTCTCCTTTCCCATTCTCTCTCTCTCTCTCCTTTCCCATTCTCTCTCTCCTTTCCCATTCTCTCCTTTCCCATTCTCTCTCTCCTTTCCCATTCTCTCTCTCTCTCCTTTCCCATTCTCTCTCTCCTTTCCCATTCTCTCTCTCCTTTCCCATTAATTCCAGTAAAACACGGGCACTGTGCGATTGGTAAATTGAACCAGGCCCCAATCGCGGCCTTTTCCGTTCCAGGCCCTTTGTGAGAGCTGGATTAAAATGTCCTCGGAAAATCTCCTGTCATCCCATTTAGAATAAGTGTCCCACCACACTGGACGTGTTTAATTTTCATGATTACTGAACTAAAACCCAAAACACCAGTCAATGTACTAATGACTAAAGTTACAATGAAGACCATTCTGCACAGCAGGATCCCACGGGCAGCCCCACAACGGAGGAGGACTCAACCGCTCCAAGATCCAGTATCGATTACCCCAACTGAGTCCCCAACGTTCCCCACCCCTCTCAGTTTGGTTCTCCCTCACCCTGTTTCTCCCCCCGCCCTTTCTCACTGTCGATTGAGGTTTAAGGTGTGGACACCATGGAGGGGTGAGGAATGTGGGGTGGGGAGGTGGGGGTCTGTGCCCTGGCTGTGCAGCAGAGACCCCCATCCAACAATCTCCTCTTCCCTCTCCCTGCCCCTCTGGCTTCTCTCTCTCTCTCTCTGTCTCACTCTGTCTATCTCTCTCTGATACTTCACAAGCTGAAGACAAAGATGGGAGGGAGAGAGAGACAGAAACAGACAGAGAGAGAGAAACAGACAGAGGGACAGAAATAGGCAGAGAGAAAGGGGAAAATGCAAAGTCAGTACATCACTAAAACACAAATCCAAATATTTCCTGTGCATTTTACTCAAACCTGGATTTATTGCAATGTCAGCTGTGTTGAGCCCTTTAAGACATGTGACACACATTACACACAGAGACAGGCAGAAAGAGAGTGACACAATGACACACAGACAGGCAGGCAGAGACAGAGGGAGTGAGAGAGATGTAAAGAGAGACAGGTAGTCAAGACAGGTAGAGACAGACCGACAGGGGGAGAGAGACAGAAGATAGAGGCAGAGAGAGAGAGGAAAACAGTGACTAACAGAACCAGGCAGTCAGAGAGAGGGAGAGACAGACCGACAGGGGGCGAGACACAGACAGAGACAGAAGATAGAGGCAGAGGGAGAGAGAGACTAACAGAACCAGGCAGTCAGAGAGAGGGAGAGACAGACCGACAGGGGGAGAGAGACACAGACAGAGACAGAAGATAGAGGCAGAGGGAGAGAGGAAAACAGTGACTAACAGAACCAGGCAGTCAGAGAGAGGGAGAGACAGACCGACAGGGGGAGAGACACAGACAGAGACAGAAGATAGAGGCAGAGGGAGAGAGGAAAACAGTGACTCACAGAACCAGGCAGTCAGAGAGAGGGAGAGACAGACCGACAGGGGGAGAGAGACAGACAGAGACAGAAGATAGAGGCAGAGGGAGAGAGGAAAACAGTGACTAACAGAACCAGGCAGTCAGAGAGAGGGAGAGACAGACCGACAGGGGGAGAGACACAGACAGAGACAGAAGATAGAGGCAGAGGGAGAGAGGGAGAGAGAGACTAACAGAACCAGGCAGTCAGAGAGAGGGAGAGACAGACCGACAGGGGGAGAGAGACACAGACAGAGACAGAAGATAGAGGCAGAGGGAGAGAGGAAAACAGTGACTCACAGAACCAGGCAGTCAGAGAGAGGGAGAGACAGACCGACAGGGGGAGAGACACAGACAGAGACAGAAGATAGAGGCAGAGGGAGAGAGGAAAACAGTGACTAACAGAACCAGGCAGTCAGAGAGAGGGAGAGACAGACCGACAGGGGGAGAGAGACAGAAGATAGAGGCAGAGAGAGAGAGGAAAACAGTGACTCACAGAACCAGGCAGTCAGAGAGAGGGAGAGACAGACTGACAGGGGGAGAGACACAGACAGAGACAGAAGATGGAGGCAGAGAGAGAGAGGAAAACAGAGACTAACAGAACCAGGCAGTCAGAGAGTGGGAGAGACAGACCGACAGGGGGAGAGAGAGAGAGACAGAAGATAGAGGCAGAGGCTGAGAGGGAGAGGGACTGAGAGGGAGAGAGACTGAGAGGGAGAGGGGCTGAGAGGGAGAGGGACTGAGAGGGAGAGGGGCTGAGAGGGAGAGAGGCTGAGAGGGAGAGGGGCTGAGAGGGAGAGGGGCTGAGAGGGAGAGAGGCTGAGAGGGAGAGGGGCTGAGAGGGAGAGGGGCTGAGAGGGAGAGGGGCTGAGAGGGAGAGGGGCTGAGAGGGAGAGGGGCTGAGAGGGAGAGAGACTGAGAGGGAGAGGGGCTGAGAGGGAGAGGGGCTGAGAGGGAGAGAGACTGAGAGGGAGAGAGACTGAGAGGGAGAGGGGCTGAGAGGGAGAGAGGCTGAGAGGGAGAGGGGCTGAGAGGGAGAGGGGCTGAGAGGGAGAGAGGCTGAGAGGGAGAGGGACTGAGAGGGAGAGGGGCTGAGAGGGAGAGAGACTGAGAGGGAGAGGGGCTGAGAGGGAGAGGGGCTGAGAGGGAGAGGGGCTGAGAGGGAGAGGGACTGAGAAGGAGAGAGGCTGAGAGGGGGCTGAGAGAGAGAGAGAGGCTGAGAGGGAGAGGGGCTGAGAGGGAGAGGGGCTGAGAGGGAGAGAGGCTGAGAGGGAGAGGGACTGAGAGGGAGAGAGGCTGAGAGGGAGAGGGGCTGAGAGGGAGAGAGACTGAGAGGGAGAGGGGCTGAGAGGGAGAGGGGCTGAGAGGGAGAGAGGCTGAGAGGGAGAGGGACTGAGAGGGAGAGGGGCTGAGAGGGAGAGAGACTGAGAGGGAGAGGGGCTGAGAGGGAGAGAGGCTGAGAGGGAGAGGGGCTGAGAGGGAGAGAGACTGAGAGGGAGAGAGGCTGAGAGGGAGAGAGGCTGAGAGGGAGAGAGACTGAGAGGGAGAGAGACTGAGAGGGAGAGGGGCTGAGAGGGAGAGAGGCTGAGAGGGAGAGAGGCTGAGAGGGAGAGAGACTGAGAGGGAGAGGGGCTGAGAGGGAGAGAGGCTGAGAGGGAGAGGGGCTGAGAGGGAGAGAGACTGAGAGGGAGAGGGGCTGTGAGAGGCTGAGAGGGAGAGGGGCTGAGAGGGAGAGAGACTGAGAGGGAGAGAGGCTGAGAGGGAGAGAGGCTGAGAGGGAGAGGGGCTGAGAGGGAGAGAGACTGAGAGGGAGAGGGGCTGAGAGGGAGAGGGGCTGAGAGGGAGAGGGGCTGAGAGGGAGAGGGGCTGAGAGGGAGAGAGGCTGAGAGGGAGAGAGGCTGAGAGGGAGAGGGGCTGAGAGGGAGAGAGACTGAGAGGGAGAGGGGCTGAGAGGGAGAGGGGCTGAGAGGGAGAGGGGCTGAGAGGGAGAGAGACTGAGAGGGAGAGGGGCTGAGAGGGAGAGAGGCTGAGAGGGAGAGGGGCTGAGAGGGAGAGGGACTGAGAGGGAGAGAGGCTGAGAGGGAGAGAGGCTGAGAGGGAGAGGGGCTGAGAGGGAGAGAGGCTGATAGGGAGAGGGGCTGAGAGGGAGAGGGGCTGAGAGGGAGAGGGGCTGACAGGGAGAGAGGCTGAGAGGGAGAGGGACTGAGAGGGAGAGGGGCTGAGAGGGAGAGAGACTGAGAGGGAGAGGGGCTGAGAGGGAGAGGGGCTGAGAGGGAGAGAGGCTGAGAGGGAGAGAGGCTGAGAGGGAGAGAGACTGAGAGGGAGAGGGGCTGAGAGGGAGAGAGGCTAAGAGGGAGGGGGCTGAGAGGGAGAGAGACTGAGGGAGAGGGGCTGAGAGGGAGAGGGGCTGAGAGGGAGAGGGGCTGAGAGGGAGAGAGGCTGAGAGGGAGAGGGGCTGAGAGGGAGAGGGGCTGAGAGGGAGAGGGGCTGAGAGGGAGAGAGGCTGAGAGGGAGAGGGGCTGAGAGGGAGAGAGACTGAGAGTGAGAGGGGCTGACAGGGAGAGAGGCTGAGAGGGAGAGGGACTGAGAGGGAGAGAGGCTGAGAGGGACTGAGAGGGAGAGGGGCTGACAGGGAGAGAGACTGAGAGGGAGAGGGGCTGAGAGGGAGAGAGGCTGAGAGGGACTGAGAGGGAGAGGGGCTGAGAGGGAGAGGGGCTGAGAGGGAGAGGGACTGAGAGGGAGAGGGGCTGAGAGGGAGAGGGACTGAGAGGGAGAGGGGCTGAGAGGGAGAGAGACTGAGAGGGAGAGGGACTGAGAGGGAGAGAGACTGAGAGGGAGAGGGGCTGAGAGGGAGAGAGACTGAGAGGGAGAGGGGCTGAGAGGGAGAGGGGCTGAGAGGGGCTGAGAGGGAGAGAGGCTGAGAGGGAGAGAGACCGAGAGGGAGAGAGGCTGAGAGGGAGAGGGGCTGAGAGGGAGAGAGGCTGAGAGGGAGAGGGGCTGAGAGGGAGAGAGGCTGAGAGGGAGAGAGGCTGAGAGGGAGAGAGGCTGAGAGGGAGAGGGGCTGAGAGGGAGAGAGGCTGAGAGGGAGAGGGGCTGAGAGGGAGAGAGACCGAGAGGGAGAGGGGCTGAGAGGGAGAGGGGCTGAGAGGGAGAGGGGCTGAGAGGGAGAGAGACTGAGAGGGAGAGAGACTGAGAGGGAGAGAGGCTGAGAGGGAGAGGGGCTGAGAGGGAGAGGGGCTGAGAGGGAGAGGGGCTGAGAGGGAGAGGGGCTGAGAGGGAGAGAGGCTGAGAGGGAGAGGGGCTGAGAGGGAGAGAGACCGAGAGGGAGAGGGGCTGAGAGGGAGAGGGGCTGAGAGGGAGAGAGACTGAGAGGGAGAGAGACTGAGAGGGAGAGAGGCTGAGAGGGAGAGGGGCTGAGAGGGAGAGGGGCTGAGAGGGAGAGGGGCTGAGAGGGAGAGGGGCTGAGAGGGAGAGGGGCTGAGAGGGAGAGGGGCTGAGAGGGAGAGAGACTGAGAGGGACTGAGAGGGAGAGGGGCTGACAGGGAGAGAGACTGAGAGGGAGAGGGGCTGAGAGGGAGAGAGGCTGAGAGGGACTGAGAGGGAGAGAGGCTGAGAGGGAGAGGGGCTGAGAGGGAGAGGGGCTGAGAGGGAGAGGGACTGAGAGGGAGAGGGGCTGAGAGGGAGAGGGACTGAGAGGGAGAGGGGCTGAGAGGGAGAGAGACTGAGAGGGAGAGGGACTGAGAGGGAGAGAGACTGAGAGGGAGAGGGGCTGAGAGGGAGAGAGACTGAGAGGGAGAGGGGCTGAGAGGGAGAGAGGCTGAGAGGGAGAGAGGCTGAGAGGGAGAGAGGCTGAGAGGGGCTGAGAGGGAGAGAGATTGAGAGGGAGAGGGGCTGAGAGGGAGAGGGGCTGAGAGGGACAGGGGCTGAGAGGGAGAGAGACTGAGAGGGAGAGGGGCTGAGAGGGAGAGAGGCTGAGAGGGAGAGGGGCTGAGAGGGAGAGAGACTGAGAGGGAGAGGGGCTGTGAGAGGCTGAGAGGGAGAGAGACCGAGAGGGAGAGGGGCTGAGAGGGAGAGGGGCTGAGAGGGAGAGAGACTGAGAGGGAGAGAGACTGAGAGGGAGAGAGGCTGAGAGGGAGAGGGGCTGAGAGGGAGAGGGGCTGAGAGGGAGAGGGGCTGAGAGGGAGAGGCTGAGAGGGAGAGAGAATGAGAGGGAGAGAGGCTGAGAGGGAGAGAGGCTGAGAGGGAGAGGGGCTGAGAGGGAGAGAGACTGAGAGGGAGAGAGACTGAGAGGGAGAGAGACTGAGAGGGAGAGGGGCTGAGAGAGAGAGAGAGGCTGAGAGGGAGAGGGGCTGAGAGGGAGAGGGGCTGAGAGGGAGAGGCTGAGAGGGAGAGGGACTGAGAGGGAGAGAGGCTGAGAGGGAGAGGGGCTGAGAGGGAGAGAGACTGAGAGGGAGAGGGGCTGAGAGGGAGAGGGGCTGAGAGGGAGAGAGGCTGAGAGGGAGAGGGACTGAGAGGGAGAGGGGCTGAGAGGGAGAGAGACTGAGAGGGGCTGAGAGGGAGAGAGGCTGAGAGGGAGAGGGGCTGAGAGGGAGAGAGACTGAGAGGGAGAGAGGCAGAGAGGGAGAGAGGCTGAGAGGGAGAGAGGCTGAGAGGGAGAGAGACTGAGAGGGAGAGGGGCTGAGAGGGAGAGGGGCTGAGAGGGAGAGGGGCTGAGAGGGAGAGAGACTGAGAGGGAGAGGGGCTGAGAGGGAGAGAGGCTGAGAGGGAGAGAGGCTGAGAGGGAGAGAGACTGAGAGGGAGAGGGGCTGAGAGGGAGAGGGGCTGTGAGAGGCTGAGAGGGAGAGGGGCTGAGAGGGAGAGAGACTGAGAGGGAGAGAGGCTGAGAGGGAGAGAGGCTGAGAGGGAGAGGGGCTGAGAGGGAGAGAGACTGAGAGGGAGAGGGGCTGAGAGGGAGAGGGGCTGAGAGGGAGAGGGGCTGAGAGGGAGAGGGGCTGAGAGGGAGAGAGGCTGAGAGGGAGAGAGGCTGAGAGGGAGAGGGGCTGAGAGGGAGAGGGGCTGAGAGGGAGAGAGACTGAGAGGGAGAGGGGCTGAGAGGGAGAGAGGCTGAGAGGGAGAGGGGCTGAGAGGGAGAGGGACTGAGAGGGAGAGAGGCTGAGAGGGAGAGAGGCTGAGAGGGAGAGGGGCTGAGAGGGAGAGAGGCTGATAGGGAGAGGGGCTGAGAGGGATTTCGGCGGCAGCGGTGCGCAGGGGCCTTCTTGGAGGTGAGTAGTGAGTTTAAAAACCTTACCTTTACAGGAGCAGCCCTTTGGATTTCGGCGGCAGCGGTGCGCAGGGGCCTTCTTGGAGGTGAGTAGTGAGTTTAAAAACCTTACCTTTACAGGAGCAGCCCTTTGGATTTCGGCGGCAGCGGTGCGCAGGGGCCTTCTGGGAGGTGAGTAGTTAGTTTAAAAGCTCTTACCTTTACAGGAGCAGCCCATTGGATTTCGGCGGCAGCGGTGCGCAGGGGCCTTCTTGGAGGTGAGTAGTGAGTTTAAAAACCTTACCTTTACAGGAGCAGCCCTTTGGATTTCGGCGGCAGCGGTGCGCAGGGGCCTTCTGGGAGGTGAGTAGTTAGTTTAAAAGCTCTTACCTTTACAGGAGCAGCCCATTGGATTTCGGCGGGAACCGGAAGTTCGACCTCTGGCAAGTCCCCCCCCCCCCCCCCAATAAATTCTGGTGGAGAGGAAACCCGAGACACTACACGTGTAGTGTCTCCCACCCACCCTCCTCCTCGAACCTAATAATAAGACCCATTGGTGTAAGGTAAGTGCCATATTATATTATATATTATTAGCATTGTGCAGGCCAAGGATTGGAGGTGGAGGAGCAGTCTCTGTCAGCGAGAGAACCTGAGAACATCTCAGAAGGTAAGCAAGTGATTTTTACTTTTATACCTTTTTTCAAATTGTGTGTGTCGGGGGGGACAGAAAAGCTGTGACCTGAGTGGCTGGTTGCGATTCTAACCTAAATTTTTTTGACTATTTGGGAACTAATTAAACATAATAACTTAATTATAATTTAGAGGATATCTAAGCCAGAGATCGGAGGATATTATAGTTAGCTATCGCATTTCTATTAGAAATCTAGTGCTAGGAAACAGATAGTTGACAGTAACTTTGTAATTTAAAAAAAAAAAGTATTTATAAAAAAAAAAGACAAATTTTAATTTTAATTAATTGACGCAATGTCAGTTAGAGGGGTGCTGTGCTCTGACTGTGAGATGTGGCAGGTCCGGGAGGCTTCCAGCGTCCTGGATGGCTTCATCTGCAGAAAGTGCACCCAACTGCAGCTCCTCACAGACCGCATGGTTCGGTTGGAGCAGCAATTGGATGCACTTAGGAGCATGCAGGTGGCGGAAAGCGTCATAGATCGCAGTTATGTAAGTGTGGTCACACCCAAGGTGCAGGCAGAGAAATGGGTGACCACCAGAAAGGGCAGGCAGTCAGTGCAGGAATCCCCTGTGGTTGTCCCCCTCTCGAACAGATATACCCCTTTGGATACTGTCGGGGGGGATAGCCTATCAGGGGAAAACAGCAGCAGCCAGAGCAGTGGCACCACGGCTGGCTCTGATGTTCAGAAGGGAGGGTCAAAGCGCAGAAGAGTAATAGTTATAGGGGACTCTATAGTCAGGGGAACAGATAGGCGCTTCTGTGGACGTGAAAGAGACTCCAGGATGGTATGTTGCCTCCCTGGTGCCAGGGTCCAGGATGTCTCCGAACGAGTAGAGGGAATCCTGAAGGGGGAGGGCAAACAGGTAGAGGTCGTTGTACATATTGGTACTAACGACATAGGCAGGAAGAGGCATGAGGTCCTGCAGCAGGAGTTCAGGGAGCTAGGCAGAAAGTTAAAAGACAGGACCTCGAGGGTTGTAATCTCGGGATTACTCCCTGTGCCACGTGCCAGTGAGGCTAGAAATAGGAAGATAGAGCAGACAAACACGTGGCTAAACAGCTGGTGTAGGAGGGAGGGTTTCGGTTATCTGGACCACTGGGAGCTCTTCCGGGGCAGGTGTGACCTGTATAAGATGGACGGGTTGCATCTAAACCGGAGAGGCATAAATATCCTGGCCGCGAGATTTGCTAGTGTCACACGGGAGGGTTTAAACTAGTATGGCAGGGGGGTGGGCACGGGAGCAATAGGTCAGAAGGTGAGAGCGTTGAGGGAGAACTAGGGAATATGGACAGTGTGGCTCTGAGGCAGAGCAGACGGGGAGAAGTTGCTGAACACAGCGGGTCTGGTGGCCTGAAGTGCATATGTTTTAATGCAAGGAGCATTACGGGTAAGGCAGATGAACTTAGAGCTTGGATTGCTACTTGGAACTATGATGTTGTTGCCATTACAGAGACCTGGTTGAGGGAAGGGCAGGATTGGCAGCTAAACGTTCCAGGATTTAGATGTTTCAGGCGGGATAGAGGGGGAGGTAAAAGGGGAGGCGGAGTTGCGCTACTTGTTCGGGAGAATATCACAGCTATACTGCGAGAGGACACCTCCGAGGGCAGTGAGGCTATATGGGTAGAGATCAGGAATAAGAAGGGTGCAGTCACAATGTTGGGGGTATACTACAGGCCTCCCAACAGCCAGCGGGAGATAGAGGAGCAGATAGGTAGACAGATTTTGGAAAAGAGTAAAAACAACAGGGTTGTGGTGATGGGAGACTTCAACTTCCCCAATATTGACTGGGACTCACTTAGTGCCAGGGGCTTAGACGGGGCAGAGTTTGTAAGGAGCATCCAGGAGGGCTTCTTAAAACAATATGTAAATAGTCCAACTAGGGAAGAGGCGGTACTGGACCTGGTATTGGGGAATGAGCCCGGCCAGGTGGTAGATGTTTCAGTAGGGGAGCATTTCGGTAACAGTGACCACAATTCAGTAAGTTTTAAAGTACTGGTGGACAAGGATAAGAGTGGTCCGAGGATGAATGTGCTAAATTGGGGGAAGGCTAATTATAACAATATTAGGCGGGAACTGAAGAGCATAGATTGGGGGCGGATGTTTGAGGGCAAATCAACATCTGACATGTGGGAGGCTTTCAAGTGTCAGTTGATAGGAATACAGGACAGGCATGTTCCTGTGAGGAAGAAAGACAAATACGGCAATTTTCGGGAACCTTGGATGACGAATGATATTGTAGGCCTCGTCAAAAAGAAAAAGGAGGCATTTGTCAGGGCTAAAAGGCTGGGAACAGACGAAGCCTGTGTGGCATATAAGGAAAGTAGGAAGGAACTTAAGCAGGGAGTCAGGAGGGCTAGAAGGGGTCATGAAAAGTCATTGGCAAATAGGGTTAAGGAAAATCCCAAGGCTTTTTACACTTACATAAAAAGCAAGAGGGTAGCCAGGGAAAGGGTTGGCCCACTGAAGGATAGGCAAGGGAATCTATGTGTGAAGCCAGAGGAAATGGGCGAGGTACTAAATGAATACTTTGCATCAGTATTCACCAAAGAGAAGGAATTGGTAGATGTTGAGTCTGGAGAAGGGGGTGTAGATAGCCTGGGTCACATTGTGATCCAAAAAGACGAGGTGTTGGGTGTCTTAAAAAATATTAAGGTAGATAAGTCCCCAGGGCCGGATGGGATCTACCCCAGAATACTGAAGGAGGCTGGAGAGGAAATTGCTGAGGCCTTGACAGAAATCTTTGGATCCTCGCTGTCTTCAGGGGATGTCCCGGAGGACTGGAGAATAGCCAATGTTGTTCCTCTGTTTAAGAAGGGTGGCAGGGATAATCCCGGGAACTACAGGCCGGTGAGCCTTACTTCAGTGGTAGGGAAATTACTGGAGAGAATTCTTCGAGACAGGATCTACTCCCATTTGGAAGCAAATGGACGTATTAGTGAGAGGCAGCACGGTTTTGTGAAGGGGAGGTCGTGTCTCACTAACTTGATAGAGTTTTTCGAGGAGGTCACTAAGATGATTGATGCAGGTAGGGCAGTAGATGTTGTCTATATGGACTTCAGTAAGGCCTTTGACAAGGTCCCTCATGGTAGACTAGTACAAAAGGTGAAGTCACACGGGATCAGGGGTGAACTGGCAAGGTGGATACAGAACTGGCTAGGCCATAGAAGGCAGAGGGTAGCAATGGAGGGATGCTTTTCTAATTGGAGGGCTGTGACCAGTGGTGTTCCACAGGGATCAGTGCTGGGACCTTTGCTCTTTGTAGTATATATAAATGATTTGGAGGAAAATGTAACTGGTCTGATTAGTAAGTTTGCAGACGACACAAAGGTTGGTGGAATTGCGGATAGCGATGAGGACTGTCTGAGGATACAGCAGGATTTAGATTGTCTGGAGACTTGGGCGGAGAGATGGCAGATGGAGTTTAACCTGGACAAATGTGAGGTAATGCATTTTGGAAGGGCTAATGCAGGTAGGGAATATACAGTGAATGGTAGAACCCTCAAGAGTATTGAAAGTCAAAGAGATCTAGGAGTACAGGTCCACAGATCACTGAAAGGGGCTACACAGGTGGAGAAGGTAGTCAAGAAGGCATACGGCATGCTTGCCTTCATTGGCCGGGGCATTGAGTATAAGAATTGGCAAGTCATGTTGCAGCTGTATAGAACCTTAGTTAGGCCACACTTGGAGTATAGTGTTCAATTCTGGTCGCCACACTACCAGAAGGATGTGGAGGCTTTAGAGAGGGTGCAGAAGAGATTTACCAGAATGTTGCCTGGTATGGAGGGCATAAGCTATGAGGAGCGATTGAATAAACTCGGTTTGTTCTCACTGGAACGAAGGAGGTTGAGGGGCGACCTGATAGAGGTATACAAAATTATGAGGGGCATAGACAGAGTGGATAGTCAGAGGCTTTTCCCCAGGGTAGAGGGGTCAATTACTAGGGGGCATAGGTTTAAGGTGAGAGGGGCAAAGTTTAGAGTAGATGTACGAGGCAAGTTTTTTACGCAGAGGGTAGTGGGTGCCTGGAACTCACTACCGGAGGAGGTAGTGGAGGCAGGGACGATAGGGACATTTAAGGGGCATCTTGACAAATACATGAATAGGATGGGAATAGAAGGATACGGACCCAGGAAGTGTAGAAGATTGTAGTTTAGTCGGGCAGTATGGTCGGCACGGGCTTGGAGGGCCGAAGGGCCTGTTCCTGTGCTGTACATTTCTTTGTTCTTTGTTCTTTGTTTGGAGAGGGGCTGAGAGGGAGAGGGGCTGAGAGGGAGAGAGGCTGAGAGGGAGAGGGGCTGAGAGGGAGAGGGGCTGAGAGGGAGAGAGGCTGAGAGGGAGAGGGACTGAGAGGGAGAGGGGCTGAGAGGGAGAGAGACTGAGAGGGAGAGGGGCTGAGAGGGAGAGAGGCTGAGAGGGAGTGGGGCTGAGAGGGAGTGGGGCTGAGAGGGAGAGAGACTGAGAGGGAGAGAGGCTGAGAGGGAGAGAGACTGAGAGGGAGAGAGACTGAGAGGGAGAGGGGCTGAGAGGGAGAGAGGCTGAGAGGGAGAGAGGCTGAGAGGGAGAGAGACTGAGAGGGAGAGGGGCTGAGAGGGAGAGAGGCTGAGAGGGAGAGGGGCTGAGAGGGAGAGAGACTGAGAGGGAGAGGGGCTGTGAGAGGCTGAGGGAGAGGGGCTGAGAGGGAGAGAGACTGAGAGGGAGAGGGGCTGAGAGGGAGAGGGGCTGAGAGGTAGAGGGGCTGAGAGGGAGAGGGGCTGAGAGGGAGAGAGGCTGAGAGGGAGAGAGGCTGAGAGGGAGAGGGGCTGAGAGGGAGAGAGACTGAGAGGGAGAGGGGCTGAGAGGGAGAGGGGCTGAGAGGGAGAGGGGCTGAGAGGGAGAGAGACTGAGAGGGAGAGGGGCTGAGAGGGAGAGAGGCTGAGAGGGAGAGGGGCTGAGAGGGAGAGGGACTGAGAGGGAGAGAGGCTGAGAGGGAGAGAGGCTGAGAGGGAGAGGGGCTGAGAGGGAGAGAGGCTGATAGGGAGAGGGGCTGAGAGGGAGAGGGGCTGAGAGGGAGAGGGGCTGACAGGGAGAGAGGCTGAGAGGGAGAGGGACTGAGAGGGAGAGGGGCTGAGAGGGAGAGAGACTGAGAGGGAGAGGGGCTGAGAGGGAGAGGGGCTGAGAGGGAGAGAGGCTGAGAGGGAGAGAGGCTGAGAGGGAGAGAGACTGAGAGGGAGAGGGGCTGAGAGGGAGAGAGGCTAAGAGGGAGAGAGGCTAAGAGGGAGAGGGGCTGAGAGGGAGAGAGACTGAGAGGGAGAGGGGCTGAGAGGGAGAGGGGCTGAGAGGGAGAGGGGCTGAGAGGGAGAGAGGCTGAGAGGGAGAGGGGCTGAGAGGGAGAGGGGCTGAGAGGGAGAGGGGCTGAGAGGGAGAGAGGCTGAGAGGGAGAGGGGCTGAGAGGGAGAGAGGCTGAGAGGGAGAGGGGCTGAGAGGGAGAGGGGCTGAGAGGGAGAGGGGCTGAGAGGGAGAGAGGCTGAGAGGGAGAGGGGCTGAGAGGGAGAGAGACTGAGAGTGAGAGGGGCTGACAGGGAGAGAGGCTGAGAGGGAGAGGGGCTGAGAGGGAGAGAGGCTGAGAGGGACTGAGAGGGAGATGGGCTGAGAGGGAGAGGGGCTGAGAGGGAGAGGGACTGAGAGGGAGAGGGGCTGAGAGGGAGAGGGACTGAGAGGGAGAGGGGCTGAGAGGGAGAGAGACTGAGAGGGAGAGGGACTGAGAGGGAGAGGGACTGAGAGGGAGAGGGGCTGAGAGGGAGAGAGACTGAGAGGGGCTGAGAGGGAGAGAGGCTGAGAGGGAGAGGGGCTGAGAGGGAGAGAGACTGAGAGGCTGAGAGGGAGAGAGGCTGAGAGGGAGAGAGACTGAGAGGGGCTGAGAGGGAGAGAGGCTGAGAGGGAGAGGGGCTGAGAGGGAGAGAGACTGAGAGGCTGAGAGGGAGAGAGGCTGAGAGGGAGAGAGACTGAGAGGGAGAGGGGCTGAGAGGGAGAGGGGCTGAGAGGGAGAGAGACTGAGAGGGAGAGGGGCTGAGAGGGAGAGGGGCTGAGAGGGAGAGGGGCTGAGAGGGAGAGAGACTGAGAGGGAGAGAGACTGAGAGGGAGAGGGGCTGAGAGGGAGAGAGGCTGAGAGGGAGAGAGGCTGAGAGGGAGAGAGACTGAGAGGGAGAGGGGCTGAGAGGGAGAGGGGCTGTGAGAGGCTGAGAGGGAGAGGGGCTGAGAGGGAGAGAGACTGAGAGGGAGAGAGGCTGAGAGGGAGAGAGGCTGAGAGGGAGAGGGGCTGAGAGGGAGAGAGACTGAGAGGGAGAGGGGCTGAGAGGGAGAGGGGCTGAGAGGGAGAGGGGCTGAGAGGGAGAGGGGCTGAGAGGGAGAGAGGCTGAGAGGGAGAGAGGCTGAGAGGGAGAGGGGCTGAGAGGGAGAGGGGCTGAGAGGGAGAGAGACTGAGAGGGAGAGGGGCTGAGAGGGAGAGAGGCTGAGAGGGAGAGGGGCTGAGAGGGAGAGGGACTGAGAGGGAGAGAGGCTGAGAGGGAGAGAGGCTGAGAGGGAGAGGGGCTGAGAGGGAGAGAGGCTGATAGGGAGAGGGGCTGAGAGGGAGAGGGGCTGAGAGGGAGAGGGGCTGAGAGGGAGAGAGGCTGAGAGGGAGAGGGGCTGAGAGGGAGAGGGGCTGAGAGGGAGAGAGGCTGAGAGGGAGAGGGACTGAGAGGGAGAGGGGCTGAGAGGGAGAGAGACTGAGAGGGAGAGGGGCTGAGAGGGAGAGAGGCTGAGAGGGAGAGGGGCTGAGAGGGAGAGAGACTGAGAGGGATAGAGGCTGAGAGGGAGAGAGACTGAGAGGGAGAGAGACTGAGAGGGAGAGGGGCTGAGAGGGAGAGAGGCTGAGAGGGAGAGAGGCTGAGAGGGAGAGAGACTGAGAGGGAGAGGGGCTGAGAGGGAGAGAGACTGAGAGGGAGAGGGACTGAGAGGGAGAGGGACTGAGAGGGAGAGGGGCTGAGAGGGAGAGAGACTGAGAGGGGCTGAGAGGGAGAGAGGCTGAGAGGGAGAGGGGCTGAGAGGGAGAGAGACTGAGAGGCTGAGAGGGAGAGAGGCTGAGAGGGAGAGAGACTGAGAGGGGCTGAGAGGGAGAGAGGCTGAGAGGGAGAGGGGCTGAGAGGGAGAGAGACTGAGAGGCTGAGAGGGAGAGAGGCTGAGAGGGAGAGAGACTGAGAGGGAGAGGGGCTGAGAGGGAGAGGGGCTGAGAGGGAGAGAGACTGAGAGGGAGAGGGGCTGAGAGGGAGAGGGGCTGAGAGGGAGAGGGGCTGAGAGGGAGAGAGACTGAGAGGGAGAGAGACTGAGAGGGAGAGGGGCTGAGAGGGAGAGAGGCTGAGAGGGAGAGAGGCTGAGAGGGAGAGAGACTGAGAGGGAGAGGGGCTGAGAGGGAGAGGGGCTGTGAGAGGCTGAGAGGGAGAGGGGCTGAGAGGGAGAGAGACTGAGAGGGAGAGAGGCTGAGAGGGAGAGAGGCTGAGAGGGAGAGGGGCTGAGAGGGAGAGAGACTGAGAGGGAGAGGGGCTGAGAGGGAGAGGGGCTGAGAGGGAGAGGGGCTGAGAGGGAGAGGGGCTGAGAGGGAGAGAGGCTGAGAGGGAGAGAGGCTGAGAGGGAGAGGGGCTGAGAGGGAGAGGGGCTGAGAGGGAGAGAGACTGAGAGGGAGAGGGGCTGAGAGGGAGAGAGGCTGAGAGGGAGAGGGGCTGAGAGGGAGAGGGACTGAGAGGGAGAGAGGCTGAGAGGGAGAGAGGCTGAGAGGGAGAGGGGCTGAGAGGGAGAGAGGCTGATAGGGAGAGGGGCTGAGAGGGAGAGGGGCTGAGAGGGAGAGGGGCTGAGAGGGAGAGAGGCTGAGAGGGAGAGGGGCTGAGAGGGAGAGGGGCTGAGAGGGAGAGAGGCTGAGAGGGAGAGGGACTGAGAGGGAGAGGGGCTGAGAGGGAGAGAGACTGAGAGGGAGAGGGGCTGAGAGGGAGAGAGGCTGAGAGGGAGAGGGGCTGAGAGGGAGAGAGACTGAGAGGGAGAGAGGCTGAGAGGGAGAGAGACTGAGAGGGAGAGAGACTGAGAGGGAGAGGGGCTGAGAGGGAGAGAGGCTGAGAGGGAGAGAGGCTGAGAGGGAGAGAGACTGAGAGGGAGAGGGGCTGAGAGGGAGAGAGGCTGAGAGGGAGAGGGGCTGAGAGGGAGAGAGACTGAGAGGGAGAGGGGCTGTGAGAGGCTGAGAGGGAGAGGGGCTGAGAGGGAGAGAGACTGAGAGGGAGAGGGGCTGAGAGGGAGAGGGGCTGAGAGGTAGAGGGGCTGAGAGGGAGAGGGGCTGAGAGGGAGAGAGGCTGAGAGGGAGAGAGGCTGAGAGGGAGAGGGGCTGAGAGGGAGAGAGACTGAGAGGGAGAGGGGCTGAGAGGGAGAGGGGCTGAGAGGGAGAGGGGCTGAGAGGGAGAGAGACTGAGAGGGAGAGGGGCTGAGAGGGAGAGAGGCTGAGAGGGAGAGGGGCTGAGAGGGAGAGGGACTGAGAGGGAGAGAGGCTGAGAGGGAGAGAGGCTGAGAGGGAGAGGGGCTGAGAGGGAGAGAGGCTGATAGGGAGAGGGGCTGAGAGGGAGAGAGACTGAGAGGGAGAGGGGCTGACAGGGAGAGAGGCTGAGAGGGAGAGGGGCTGAGAGGGAGAGAGACTGAGAGGGAGAGGGGCTGTGAGAGGCTGAGAGGGAGAGGGGCTGAGAGGGAGAGAGACTGAGAGGGAGAGGGGCTGAGAGGGAGAGGGGCTGAGAGGTAGAGGGGCTGAGAGGGAGAGGGGCTGAGAGGGAGAGAGGCTGAGAGGGAGAGAGGCTGAGAGGGAGAGGGGCTGAGAGGGAGAGAGACTGAGAGGGAGAGAGACTGAGAGGGAGAGGGGCTGAGAGGGAGAGGGGCTGAGAGGGAGAGGGGCTGAGAGGGAGAGAGACTGAGAGGGAGAGGGGCTGAGAGGGAGAGAGGCTGAGAGGGAGAGGGGCTGAGAGGGAGAGGGACTGAGAGGGAGAGAGGCTGAGAGGGAGAGAGGCTGAGAGGGAGAGGGGCTGAGAGGGAGAGAGGCTGATAGGGAGAGGGGCTGAGAGGGAGAGGGGCTGAGAGGGAGAGGGGCTGACAGGGAGAGAGGCTGAGAGGGAGAGGGACTGAGAGGGAGAGGGGCTGAGAGGGAGAGAGACTGAGAGGGAGAGGGGCTGAGAGGGAGAGGGGCTGAGAGGGAGAGAGGCTGAGAGGGAGAGAGGCTGAGAGGGAGAGAGACTGAGAGGGAGAGGGGCTGAGAGGGAGAGAGGCTAAGAGGGAGAGAGGCTAAGAGGGAGAGGGGCTGAGAGGGAGAGAGACTGAGAGGGAGAGGGGCTGAGAGGGAGAGGGGCTGAGAGGGAGAGGGGCTGAGAGGGAGAGAGGCTGAGATGGAGAGGGGCTGAGAGGGAGAGGGGCTGAGAGGGAGAGGGGCTGAGAGGGAGAGAGGCTGAGAGGGAGAGGAGCTGAGAGGGAGAGAGGCTGAGAGGGAGAGGGGCTGAGAGGGAGAGGGGCTGAGAGGGAGAGGGGCTGAGAGGGAGAGAGGCTGAGAGGGAGAGGGGCTGAGAGGGAGAGAGACTGAGAGTGAGAGGGGCTGACAGGGAGAGAGGCTGAGAGGGAGAGGGGCTGAGAGGGAGAGAGGCTGAGAGGGACTGAGAGGGAGAGGGGCTGAGAGGGAGAGGGGCTGAGAGGGAGAGGGACTGAGAGGGAGAGGGGCTGAGAGGGAGAGGGACTGAGAGGGAGAGGGGCTGAGAGGGAGAGAGACTGAGAGGGAGAGGGACTGAGAGGGAGAGAGACTGAGAGGGAGAGGGGCTGAGAGGGAGAGAGACTGAGAGGGAGAGGGGCTGAGAGGGAGAGAGGCTGAGAGGGAGAGAGGCTGAGAGGGAGAGAGACCGAGAGGGAGAGAGGCCGAGAGGGAGAGGGGCTGAGAGGGAGAGGGGCTGAGAGGGAGAGAGGCTGAGAGGGAGAGAGGCTGAGAGGGAGAGAGGCTGAGAGGGAGAGGGGCTGAGAGGGAGAGAGACTGAGAGGGAGAGGGGCTGAGAGGGAGAGGGGCTGAGAGGGAGAGAGGCTGAGAGGGAGAGGGGCTGAGAGGGAGAGAGGCTGAGAGGGAGAGGGGCTGAGAGGGAGAGGGGCTGAGAGGGAGAGAGGCTGAGAGGGAGAGAGGCTGAGAGGGAGAGGGGCTGAGAGGGAGAGAGACTGAGAGGGAGAGAGACTGAGAGGGAGAGGGGCTGAGAGGGAGAGGGGCTGAGAGGGAGAGAGGCTGAGAGGGAGAGAGGCTGAGAGGGAGAGGGGCTGAGAGGGAGAGAGACTGAGAGGGAGAGGGGCTGAGAGGGAGAGGGGCTGAGAGGGAGAGGGGCTGAGAGGGAGAGAGACTGAGAGGGAGAGGGGCTGAGAGGGAGAGAGGCTGAGAGGGAGAGGGGCTGAGAGGGAGAGGGACTGAGAGGGAGAGAGGCTGAGAGGGAGAGAGGCTGAGAGGGAGAGGGGCTGAGAGGGAGAGAGGCTGATAGGGAGAGGGGCTGAGAGGGAGAGGGGCTGAGAGGGAGAGGGGCTGACAGGGAGAGAGGCTGAGAGGGAGAGGGACTGAGAGGGAGAGGGGCTGAGAGGGAGAGAGACTGAGAGGGAGAGGGGCTGAGAGGGAGAGGGGCTGAGAGGGAGAGAGGCTGAGAGGGAGAGAGGCTGAGAGGGAGAGAGACTGAGAGGGAGAGGGGCTGAGAGGGAGAGAGGCTAAGAGGGAGAGAGGCTAAGAGGGAGAGGGGCTGAGAGGGAGAGAGACTGAGAGGGAGAGGGGCTGAGAGGGAGAGGGGCTGAGAGGGAGAGGGGCTGAGAGGGAGAGAGGCTGAGAGGGAGAGGGGCTGAGAGGGAGAGGGGCTGAGAGGGAGAGGGGCTGAGAGGGAGAGAGGCTGAGAGGGAGAGGGGCTGAGAGGGAGAGAGGCTGAGAGGGAGAGGGGCTGAGAGGGAGAGGGGCTGAGAGGGAGAGGGGCTGAGAGGGAGAGAGGCTGAGAGGGAGAGGGGCTGAGAGGGAGAGAGACTGAGAGTGAGAGGGGCTGACAGGGAGAGAGGCTGAGAGGGAGAGGGGCTGAGAGGGAGAGAGGCTGAGAGGGACTGAGAGGGAGAGGGGCTGAGAGGGAGAGGGGCTGAGAGGGAGAGGGACTGAGAGGGAGAGGGGCTGAGAGGGAGAGGGACTGAGAGGGAGAGGGGCTGAGAGGGAGAGAGACTGAGAGGGAGAGGGACTGAGAGGGAGAGGGACTGAGAGGGAGAGGGGCTGAGAGGGAGAGAGACTGAGAGGGGCTGAGAGGGAGAGAGGCTGAGAGGGAGAGGGGCTGAGAGGGAGAGAGACTGAGAGGCTGAGAGGGAGAGAGGCTGAGAGGGAGAGAGACTGAGAGGGGCTGAGAGGGAGAGGGGCTGAGAGGGAGAGAGACTGAGAGGCTGAGAGGGAGAGAGGCTGAGAGGGAGAGAGACTGAGAGGGAGAGGGGCTGAGAGGGAGAGGGGCTGAGAGGGAGAGAGACTGAGAGGGAGAGGGGCTGAGAGGGAGAGGGGCTGAGAGGGAGAGGGGCTGAGAGGGAGAGAGACTGAGAGGGAGAGAGACTGAGAGGGAGAGGGGCTGAGAGGGAGAGAGGCTGAGAGGGAGAGAGGCTGAGAGGGAGAGAGACTGAGAGGGAGAGGGGCTGAGATTGAGAGGGGCTGTGAGAGGCTGAGAGGGAGAGGGGCTGAGAGGGAGAGAGACTGAGAGGGAGAGAGGCTGAGAGGGAGAGAGGCTGAGAGGGAGAGGGGCTGAGAGGGAGAGAGACTGAGAGGGAGAGGGGCTGAGAGGGAGAGGGGCTGAGAGGGAGAGGGGCTGAGAGGGAGAGGGGCTGAGAGGGAGAGAGGCTGAGAGGGAGAGAGGCTGAGAGGGAGAGGGGCTGAGAGGGAGAGGGGCTGAGAGGGAGAGAGACTGAGAGGGAGAGGGGCTGAGAGGGAGAGAGGCTGAGAGGGAGAGGGGCTGAGAGGGAGAGGGACTGAGAGGGAGAGAGGCTGAGAGGGAGAGAGGCTGAGAGGGAGAGGGGCTGAGAGGGAGAGAGGCTGATAGGGAGAGGGGCTGAGAGGGAGAGGGGCTGAGAGGGAGAGGGGCTGAGAGGGAGAGAGGCTGAGAGGGAGAGGGGCTGAGAGGGAGAGGGGCTGAGAGGGAGAGAGGCTGAGAGGGAGAGGGACTGAGAGGGAGAGGGGCTGAGAGGGAGAGAGACTGAGAGGGAGAGGGGCTGAGAGGGAGAGAGGCTGAGAGGGAGAGGGGCTGAGAGGGAGAGAGACTGAGAGGGAGAGAGGCTGAGAGGGAGAGAGACTGAGAGGGAGAGAGACTGAGAGGGAGAGGGGCTGAGAGGGAGAGAGGCTGAGAGGGAGAGAGGCTGAGAGGGAGAGAGACTGAGAGGGAGAGGGGCTGAGAGGGAGAGAGGCTGAGAGGGAGAGGGGCTGAGAGGGAGAGAGACTGAGAGGGAGAGGGGCTGTGAGAGGCTGAGAGGGAGAGGGGCTGAGAGGGAGAGAGACTGAGAGGGAGAGGGGCTGAGAGGGAGAGGGGCTGAGAGGTAGAGGGGCTGAGAGGGAGAGGGGCTGAGAGGGAGAGAGGCTGAGAGGGAGAGAGGCTGAGAGGGAGAGGGGCTGAGAGGGAGAGAGACTGAGAGGGAGAGGGGCTGAGAGGGAGAGGGGCTGAGAGGGAGAGGGGCTGAGAGGGAGAGAGACTGAGAGGGAGAGGGGCTGAGAGGGAGAGAGGCTGAGAGGGAGAGGGGCTGAGAGGGAGAGGGACTGAGAGGGAGAGAGGCTGAGAGGGAGAGAGGCTGAGAGGGAGAGGGGCTGAGAGGGAGAGAGGCTGATAGGGAGAGGGGCTGAGAGGGAGAGAGACTGAGAGGGAGAGGGGCTGACAGGGAGAGAGGCTGAGAGGGAGAGGGGCTGAGAGGGAGAGAGACTGAGAGGGAGAGGGGCTGTGAGAGGCTGAGAGGGAGAGGGGCTGAGAGGGAGAGAGACTGAGAGGGAGAGGGGCTGAGAGGGAGAGGGGCTGAGAGGTAGAGGGGCTGAGAGGGAGAGGGGCTGAGAGGGAGAGAGGCTGAGAGGGAGAGAGGCTGAGAGGGAGAGGGGCTGAGAGGGAGAGAGACTGAGAGGGAGAGAGACTGAGAGGGAGAGGGGCTGAGAGGGAGAGGGGCTGAGAG
This sequence comes from Scyliorhinus torazame, assembly GCF_047496885.1. Taxonomy (NCBI): domain Eukaryota; kingdom Metazoa; phylum Chordata; class Chondrichthyes; order Carcharhiniformes; family Scyliorhinidae; genus Scyliorhinus; species Scyliorhinus torazame. The sequence continues at coordinate 123,009 of NW_027308255.1, forward strand.
GGAGAGGGGCTGAGAGGGAGAGAGACTGAGAGGGAGAGGGGCTGAGAGGGAGAGAGGCTGAGAGGGAGAGGGGCTGAGAGGGAGAGGGACTGAGAGGGAGAGAGGCTGAGAGGGAGAGAGGCTGAGAGGGAGAGGGGCTGAGAGGGAGAGAGGCTGATAGGGAGAGGGGCTGAGAGGGAGAGGGGCTGAGAGGGAGAGGGGCTGACAGGGAGAGAGGCTGAGAGGGAGAGGGACTGAGAGGGAGAGGGGCTGAGAGGGAGAGAGACTGAGAGGGAGAGGGGCTGAGAGGGAGAGGGGCTGAGAGGGAGAGAGGCTGAGAGGGAGAGAGGCTGAGAGGGAGAGAGACTGAGAGGGAGAGGGGCTGAGAGGGAGAGAGGCTAAGAGGGAGAGAGGCTAAGAGGGAGAGGGGCTGAGAGGGAGAGAGACTGAGAGGGAGAGGGGCTGAGAGGGAGAGGGGCTGAGAGGGAGAGGGGCTGAGAGGGAGAGAGGCTGAGATGGAGAGGGGCTGAGAGGGAGAGGGGCTGAGAGGGAGAGGGGCTGAGAGGGAGAGAGGCTGAGAGGGAGAGGAGCTGAGAGGGAGAGAGGCTGAGAGGGAGAGGGGCTGAGAGGGAGAGGGGCTGAGAGGGAGAGGGGCTGAGAGGGAGAGAGGCTGAGAGGGAGAGGGGCTGAGAGGGAGAGAGACTGAGAGTGAGAGGGGCTGACAGGGAGAGAGGCTGAGAGGGAGAGGGGCTGAGAGGGAGAGAGGCTGAGAGGGACTGAGAGGGAGAGGGGCTGAGAGGGAGAGGGGCTGAGAGGGAGAGGGACTGAGAGGGAGAGGGGCTGAGAGGGAGAGGGACTGAGAGGGAGAGGGGCTGAGAGGGAGAGAGACTGAGAGGGAGAGGGACTGAGAGGGAGAGAGACTGAGAGGGAGAGGGGCTGAGAGGGAGAGAGACTGAGAGGGAGAGGGGCTGAGAGGGAGAGAGGCTGAGAGGGAGAGAGGCTGAGAGGGAGAGAGACCGAGAGGGAGAGAGGCCGAGAGGGAGAGGGGCTGAGAGGGAGAGGGGCTGAGAGGGAGAGAGGCTGAGAGGGAGAGAGGCTGAGAGGGAGAGAGGCTGAGAGGGAGAGGGGCTGAGAGGGAGAGAGACTGAGAGGGAGAGGGGCTGAGAGGGAGAGGGGCTGAGAGGGAGAGAGGCTGAGAGGGAGAGGGGCTGAGAGGGAGAGAGGCTGAGAGGGAGAGGGGCTGAGAGGGAGAGGGGCTGAGAGGGAGAGAGGCTGAGAGGGAGAGAGGCTGAGAGGGAGAGGGGCTGAGAGGGAGAGAGACTGAGAGGGAGAGGGAGAGGGGCTGAGAGGGAGAGGGGCTGAGAGGGAGAGGGGCTGAGAGGGAGAGAGGCTGAGAGGGAGAGGGGCTGAGAGGGAGAGAGGCTGAGAGGGAGAGGGGCTGAGAGGGAGAGAGGCTGAGAGGGAGAGGGGCTGAGAGGGAGAGGGGCTGAGAGGGAGAGGGGCTGAGAGGGAGAGGGGCTGAGAGGGAGAGAGGCTGAGAGGGAGAGGGGCTGAGAGGGAGAGGGGCTGAGAGGGAGAGAGGCTGAGAGGGAGAGGGGCTGAGAGGGAGAGAGGCTGAGAGGGAGAGGGGCTGAGAGGGAGAGGGGCTGAGAGGGAGAGAGGTTGAGAGGGAGAGGGGCTGAGAGGGAGAGGGGCTGAGAGGGAGAGGGGCTGAGAGGGAGAGAGACTGAGAGGGAGAGAGACCGAGAGGGAGAGGGGCCGAGAGGGAGAGGGGCTGAGAGGGAGAGAGACTGAGAGGGAGAGAGACTGAGAGGGAGAGAGGCTGAGAGGGAGAGGGGCTGAGAGGGAGAGGGGCTGAGAGGGAGAGGGGCTGAGAGGGAGAGGGGCTGAGAGGGAGAGGGGCTGAGAGGGAGAGGGGCTGAGAGGGAGAGGGGCTGAGAGGGAGAGAGGCTGAGAGGGAGAGGGGCTGAGAGGGAGAGGGGCTGAGAGGGAGAGAGGCTGAGAGGGAGAGGGGCTGAGAGGGAGAGAGACCGAGAGGGAGAGGGGCTGAGAGGGAGAGGGGCTGAGAGGGAGAGAGACTGAGAGGGAGAGAGGCTGAGAGGGAGAGGGGCTGAGAGGGAGAGAGACTGAGAGGGAGAGGGGCTGAGAGGGAGAGGGGCTGAGAGGTAGAGGGGCTGAGAGGGAGAGAGACTGAGAGGGAGAGGGGCTGAGAGGGAGAGAGGCTGAGAGGGAGAGGGACTGAGAGGGAGAGAGGTTGAGAGGGAGAGGGGCTGAGAGGGAGGGGCTGAGAGGGAGAGAGGCTGAGAGGGAGAGAGGCTGAGAGGGAGAGAGACTGAGAGGGAGAGGGGCTGAGAGGGAGAGGGGCTGAGAGGGAGAGGGACTGAGAGGGAGAGAGACTGAGAGGGAGAGGGGCTGAGAGGGAGAGGGGCTGAGAGGGAGAGAGGCTGAGAGGGAGAGAGGCTGAGAGGGAGAGAGACTGAGAGGGAGAGGGGCTGAGAGGGAGAGAGGCTAAGAGGGAGAGGGGCTGAGAGGGAGAGAGACTGAGAGGGAGAGGGGCTGAGAGGGAGAGGGGCTGAGAGGGAGAGGGGCTGAGAGGGAGAGAGGCTGAGAGGGAGAGGGGCTGAGAGGGAGAGGGGCTGAGAGGGAGAGGGGCTGAGAGGGAGAGAGGCTGAGAGGGAGAGGGGCTGAGAGGGAGAGAGACTGAGAGTGAGAGGGGCTGACAGGGAGAGAGGCTGAGAGGGAGAGGGACTGAGAGGGAGAGAGGCTGAGAGGGACTGAGAGGGAGAGGGGCTGACAGGGAGAGAGACTGAGAGGGAGAGGGGCTGAGAGGGAGAGAGGCTGAGAGGGACTGAGAGGGAGAGGGGCTGAGAGGGAGAGGGGCTGAGAGGGAGAGGGACTGAGAGGGAGAGGGGCTGAGAGGGAGAGGGACTGAGAGGGAGAGGGGCTGAGAGGGAGAGAGACTGAGAGGGAGAGGGACTGAGAGGGAGAGAGACTGAGAGGGAGAGGGGCTGAGAGGGAGAGAGACTGAGAGGGAGAGAGGCTGAGAGGGAGAGAGGCTGAGAGGGAGAGAGGCTGAGAGGGAGAGAGGCTGAGAGGGAGAGGGACTGAGAGGGAGAGAGACTGAGAGGGAGAGAGGCTGAGAGGGAGAGAGGCTGAGAGGGAGAGGGGCTGAGAGGGAGAGAGGCTGAGAGGGAGAGGGGCTGAGAGGGAGAGAGGCTGAGAGGGAGAGGGGCTGAGAGGGAGAGAGGCTGAGAGGGAGAGGGGCTGAGAGGGAGAGGGGCTGAGAGGGAGAGGGGCTGAGAGGGAGAGGGACTGAGAGGGAGAGGGACTGAGAGGGAGAGAGACTGAGAGGGAGAGGGGCTGAGAGGGAGAGAGGCTGAGAGGGAGAGAGGCTGAGAGGGAGAGAGGCTGAGAGGGGCTGAGAGGGAGAGGGAGAGAGGCTGAGAGGGAGAGGGGCTGAGAGGGAGAGAGGCTGAGAGGGAGAGAGACTGAGAGGGAGAGAGACTGAGAGGGAGAGAGACTGAGAGGGAGAGAGGCTGAGAGGGAGAGAGGCTGAGAGGGAGCGGGGCTGAGAGGGAGAGGGGCTGAGAGGGAGAGGGGCTGAGAGGGAGAGGGGCTGAGAGGGAGAGAGACTGAGAGGGAGAGGGGCTGAGAGGGAGAGGGGCTGAGAGGGAGAGGGGCTGAGAGGGAGAGGGGCTGAGAGGGAGAGAGACTGAGAGGGAGAGAGGCTGAGGGAGAGGGGCTGAGAGGGAGAGGGGCTGAGAGGGAGAGAGACTGAGAGGGAGAGGGGCTGAGAGGGAGAGGGGCTGAGAGGGAGAGGGGCTGAGAGGGAGAGGGGCTGAGAGGGAGAGGGGCTGAGAGGGAGAGGGGCTGAGAGGGAGAGAGGCTGAGAGGGAGAGGGGCTGAGAGGGAGAGAGACTGAGAGGGAGAGGGGCTGAGAGGGAGAGGGGCTGAGAGGGAGAGGGGCTGAGAGGGAGAGGGGCTGAGAGGGAGAGGGGCTGAGAGGGAGAGAGGCTGAGAGGGAGAGGGGCTGAGAGGGAGAGGGGCTGAGAGGGAGAGAGGCTGAGAGGGAGAGGGGCTGAGAGGGAGAGGGGCTGAGAGGGAGAGGGGCTGAGAGGGAGAGAGACTGAGGGGGAGAGAGACTGAGAGGGAGAGAGGCTGAGAGGGAGAGGGGCTGAGAGGGAGAGGGGCTGAGAGGGAGAGGGGCTGAGAGGGAGAGAGGCTGAGAGGGAGAGGGGCTGAGAGGGAGAGAGGCTGAGAGGGAGAGAGACTGAGAGGGAGAGAGACTGAGAGGGAGAGGGGCTGAGAGGGAGAGAGGCTGAGAGGGAGAGAGACTGAGAGGGAGAGAGGCTGAGAGGGAGAGGGGCTGAGAGGGAGAGGGGCTGAGAGGGAGAGGGGCTGAGAGGGAGAGGGGCTGAGAGGGAGAGGGGCTGAGAGGGAGAGGGGCTGAGAGGGAGAGGGGCTGAGAGGGAGAGAGACCGAGAGGGAGAGAGACCGAGAGGGAGAGGGGCTGATAGGGAGAGGGGCTGAGAGGGAGAGAGACTGAGAGGGAGAGAGGCTGAGAGGGAGAGGGGCTGAGAGGGAGAGGGGCTGAGAGGGAGAGGGGCTGAGAGGGAGAGGGGCTGAGAGGGAGAGGGGCTGAGAGGGAGAGGGGCTGAGAGGGAGAGGGGCTGAGAGGGAGAGAGGCTGAGAGGGAGAGGGGCTGAGAGGGAGAGGGGCTGAGAGGGAGAGAGGCTGAGAGGGAGAGGGGCTGAGAGGGAGAGAGACCGAGAGGGAGAGGGGCTGAGAGGGAGAGGGGCTGAGAGGGAGAGAGACTGAGAGGGAGAGAGACTGAGAGGGAGAGGGGCTGAGAGGGAGAGGGGCTGAGAGGGAGAGGGGCTGAGAGGGAGAGGGGCTGAGAGGGAGAGAGGCTGAGAGGGAGAGGGGCTGAGAGGGAGAGAGGCTGAGAGGGAGAGGGGCTGAGAGGGGCTGAGAGGGAGAGAGGCTGAGAAGGAGAGAGGCTGAGAGGGAGAGGGGCTGAGAGGGAGAGAGACTGAGAGGGAGAGGGGCTGAGAGGGAGAGGGGCTGAGAGGGAGAGGGGCTGAGAGGGAGAGGGGCTGAGAGGGAGAGAGACTGAGAGGGAGAGGGGCTGAGAGGGAGAGAGGCTGAGGGAGAGGGGCTGAGAGGGAGAGGGACTGAGAGGGAGAGAGGCTGAGAGGGAGAGAGGCTGAGAGGGAGAGGGGCTGAGAGGGAGAGAGGCTGATAGGGAGAGGGGCTGAGAGGGAGAGGGGCTGAGAGGGAGAGGGGCTGACAGGGAGAGAGGCTGAGAGGGAGAGGGACTGAGAGGGAGAGGGGCTGAGAGGGAGAGAGACTGAGAGGGAGAGGGGCTGAGAGGGAGAGGGGCTGAGAGGGAGAGAGGCTGAGAGGGAGAGAGGCTGAGAGGGAGAGAGACTGAGAGGGAGAGGGGCTGAGAGGGAGAGAGGCTAAGATGGAGAGGGGCTGAGAGGGAGAGAGACTGAGAGGGAGAGGGGCTGAGAGGGAGAGGGGCTGAGAGGGAGAGGGGCTGAGAGGGAGAGAGGCTGAGAGGGAGAGGGGCTGAGAGGGAGAGGGGCTGAGAGGGAGAGGGGCTGAGAGGGAGAGGGGCTGAGAGGGAGAGAGGCTGAGAGGGAGAGGGGCTGAGAGGGAGAGAGACTGAGAGTGAGAGGGGCTGACAGGGAGAGAGGCTGAGAGGGAGAGGGACTGAGAGGGAGAGAGGCTGAGAGGGACTGAGAGGGAGAGGGGCTGACAGGGAGAGAGACTGAGAGGGAGAGGGGCTGAGAGGGAGAGAGGCTGAGAGGGACTGAGAGGGAGAGGGGCTGAGAGGGAGAGGGGCTGAGAGGGAGAGGGACTGAGAGGGAGAGGGGCTGAGAGGGAGAGGGACTGAGAGGGAGAGGGGCTGAGAGGGAGAGAGACTGAGAGGGAGAGGGACTGAGAGGGAGAGAGACTGAGAGGGAGAGAGGCTGAGAGGGAGAGAGGCTGAGAGGGAGAGAGGCTGAGAGGGAGAGAGGCTGAGAGGGAGAGGGGCTGAGAGGGAGAGAGGCTGAGAGGGAGAGAGACTGAGAGGGAGAGGGACTGAGAGGGAGAGAGACTGAGAGGGAGAGAGGCTGAGAGGGAGAGAGGCTGAGAGGGAGAGAGGCTGAGAGGGAGAGGGGCTGAGAGGGAGAGGGACTGAGAGGGAGAGGGACTGAGAGGGAGAGAGACTGAGAGGGAGAGGGGCTGAGAGGGAGAGAGGCTGAGAGGGAGAGAGGCTGAGAGGGAGAGAGGCTGAGATGGAGAGAGACTGAGAGGGAGAGGGGCTGAGAGGGAGAGGGGCTGAGAGGGAGAGAGATTGAGAGGGAGAGGGGCTGAGAGGGAGAGGGGCTGAGAGGGAGAGAGGCTGAGAGGGAGAGGGGCTGAGAGGGAGAGGGGCTGAGAGGGAGAGAGGCTGAGAGGGAGAGAGACTGAGAGGGAGAGAGGCTGAGAGGGGCTGAGAGGGAGAGAGGCTGAGAGGGAGAGGAACTGAGAGGGAGAGAGGCTGAGAGGGAGAGGGGCTGAGAGGGAGAGGGGCTGAGAGGGAGAGGGGCTGAGAGGGAGAGGGGCTGAGAGGGAGAGAGGCTGAGAGGGAGAGGGGCTGAGAGGGAGAGAGACTGAGAGGGAGAGAGACTGAGAGGGAGAGAGACTGAGAGGGAGAGAGGCTGAGAGGGAGAGAGGCTGAGAGGGAGAGGGGCTGAGAGGGAGAGAGGCTGAGAGGGAGAGAGACTGAGAGGGAGAGAGGCTGAGAGGGAGAGGGGCTGAGAGGGAGAGGGGCTGAGAGGGAGAGGGGCTGAGAGGGAGAGAGGCTGAGAGGGAGAGGGGCTGAGAGGGAGAGAGACTGAGAGGGAGAGAGGCTGAGAGGGAGAGGGGCTGAGAGGGAGAGAGGCTGAGAGGGAGAGAGACTGAGAGGGAGATAGACTGAGAGGGAGACAGACTGAGAGGGAGAGAGACTGAGAGGGAAAGAGGCTGAGAGGGAGAGGGGCTGAGAGGGAGAGAGACTGAGAGGGAAAGAGGCTGAGAGGGAGAGGGGCTGAGAGGGAGAGGCTGAGAGGGAGAGGGGCTGAGAGGGAGAGAGGCTGAGAGGGAGAGAGGCTGAGAGGGAGAGGGGCTGAGAGGGAGAGGGGCTGAGAGGGAGAGGGACTGAGAGGGAGAGGGGCTGAGAGGGAGAGGGGCTGAGAGGGAGAGAGGCTGAGAGGGAGAGGGGCTGAGAGGGAGAGGGGCTGAGAGGGAGAGGGGCTGAGAGGGAGAGGGGCTGAGGGAGAGAGACTGAGAGGGAGAGAGGCTGAGAGGGAGCGGGGCTGAGAGGGAGAGGGGCTGAGAGGGAGAGGGGCTGAGAGGGAGAGGGGCTGAGAGGGAGAGGGGCTGAGAGGGAGAGGGACTGAGAGGGAGAGGGGCTGAGAGGGAGAGGGGCTGAGAGGGAGAGGGGCTGAGAGGGAGAGGGGCTGACAGGGAGAGAGGCTGAGAGGGAGAGGGACTGAGAGGGAGAGGGGCTGAGAGGGAGAGAGACTGAGAGGGAGAGGGGCTGAGAGGGAGAGGGGCTGAGAGGGAGAGAGGCTGAGAGGGAGAGAGGCTGAGAGGGAGAGGGGCTGAGAGGGAGAGAGACTGAGAGGGAGAGGGGCTGAGAGGGAGAGGGGCTGAGAGGGAGAGGGGCTGAGAGGGAGAGAGACTGAGAGGGAGAGGGGCTGAGAGGGAGAGAGGCTGAGAGGGAGAGGGGCTGAGAGGGAGAGGGACTGAGAGGGAGAGAGGCTGAGAGGGAGAGAGGCTGAGAGGGAGAGGGGCTGAGAGGGAGAGAGGCTGATAGGGAGAGGGGCTGAGAGGGAGAGGGGCTGAGAGGGAGAGGGGCTGACAGGGAGAGAGGCTGAGAGGGAGAGGGACTGAGAGGGAGAGGGGCTGAGAGGGAGAGAGACTGAGAGGGAGAGGGGCTGAGAGGGAGAGGGGCTGAGAGGGAGAGAGGCTGAGAGGGAGAGAGGCTGAGAGGGAGAGAGACTGAGAGGGAGAGGGGCTGAGAGGGAGAGAGGCTAAGAGGGAGAGAGGCTAAGAGGGAGAGGGGCTGAGAGGGAGAGAGACTGAGAGGGAGAGGGGCTGAGAGGGAGAGGGGCTGAGAGGGAGAGGGGCTGAGAGGGAGAGAGGCTGAGAGGGAGAGGGGCTGAGAGGGAGAGGGGCTGAGAGGGAGAGGGGCTGAGAGGGAGAGAGGCTGAGAGGGAGAGGGGCTGAGAGGGAGAGAGGCTGAGAGGGAGAGGGGCTGAGAGGGAGAGGGGCTGAGAGGGAGAGGGGCTGAGAGGGAGAGAGGCTGAGAGGGAGAGGGGCTGAGAGGGAGAGAGACTGAGAGTGAGAGGGGCTGACAGGGAGAGAGGCTGAGAGGGAGAGGGGCTGAGAGGGAGAGAGGCTGAGAGGGACTGAGAGGGAGAGGGGCTGAGAGGGAGAGGGGCTGAGAGGGAGAGGGACTGAGAGGGAGAGGGGCTGAGAGGGAGAGGGACTGAGAGGGAGAGGGGCTGAGAGGGAGAGAGACTGAGAGGGAGAGGGACTGAGAGGGAGAGGGACTGAGAGGGAGAGGGGCTGAGAGGGAGAGAGACTGAGAGGGGCTGAGAGGGAGAGAGGCTGAGAGGGAGAGGGGCTGAGAGGGAGAGAGACTGAGAGGCTGAGAGGGAGAGAGGCTGAGAGGGAGAGAGACTGAGAGGGGCTGAGAGGGAGAGAGGCTGAGAGGGAGAGGGGCTGAGAGGGAGAGAGACTGAGAGGCTGAGAGGGAGAGAGGCTGAGAGGGAGAGAGACTGAGAGGGAGAGGGGCTGAGAGGGAGAGGGGCTGAGAGGGAGAGAGACTGAGAGGGAGAGGGGCTGAGAGGGAGAGGGGCTGAGAGGGAGAGGGGCTGAGAGGGAGAGAGACTGAGAGGGAGAGAGACTGAGAGGGAGAGGGGCTGAGAGGGAGAGAGGCTGAGAGGGAGAGAGGCTGAGAGGGAGAGAGACTGAGAGGGAGAGGGGCTGAGATTGAGAGGGGCTGTGAGAGGCTGAGAGGGAGAGGGGCTGAGAGGGAGAGAGACTGAGAGGGAGAGAGGCTGAGAGGGAGAGAGGCTGAGAGGGAGAGGGGCTGAGAGGGAGAGAGACTGAGAGGGAGAGGGGCTGAGAGGGAGAGGGGCTGAGAGGGAGAGGGGCTGAGAGGGAGAGGGGCTGAGAGGGAGAGAGGCTGAGAGGGAGAGAGGCTGAGAGGGAGAGGGGCTGAGAGGGAGAGGGGCTGAGAGGGAGAGAGACTGAGAGGGAGAGGGGCTGAGAGGGAGAGAGGCTGAGAGGGAGAGGGGCTGAGAGGGAGAGGGACTGAGAGGGAGAGAGGCTGAGAGGGAGAGAGGCTGAGAGGGAGAGGGGCTGAGAGGGAGAGAGGCTGATAGGGAGAGGGGCTGAGAGGGAGAGGGGCTGAGAGGGAGAGGGGCTGAGAGGGAGAGAGGCTGAGAGGGAGAGGGGCTGAGAGGGAGAGGGGCTGAGAGGGAGAGAGGCTGAGAGGGAGAGGGACTGAGAGGGAGAGGGGCTGAGAGGGAGAGAGACTGAGAGGGAGAGGGGCTGAGAGGGAGAGAGGCTGAGAGGGAGAGGGGCTGAGAGGGAGAGAGACTGAGAGGGAGAGAGGCTGAGAGGGAGAGAGACTGAGAGGGAGAGAGACTGAGAGGGAGAGGGGCTGAGAGGGAGAGAGGCTGAGAGGGAGAGAGGCTGAGAGGGAGAGAGACTGAGAGGGAGAGGGGCTGAGAGGGAGAGAGGCTGAGAGGGAGAGGGGCTGAGAGGGAGAGAGACTGAGAGGGAGAGGGGCTGTGAGAGGCTGAGAGGGAGAGGGGCTGAGAGGGAGAGAGACTGAGAGGGAGAGGGGCTGAGAGGGAGAGGGGCTGAGAGGTAGAGGGGCTGAGAGGGAGAGGGGCTGAGAGGGAGAGAGGCTGAGAGGGAGAGAGGCTGAGAGGGAGAGGGGCTGAGAGGGAGAGAGACTGAGAGGGAGAGGGGCTGAGAGGGAGAGGGGCTGAGAGGGAGAGGGGCTGAGAGGGAGAGAGACTGAGAGGGAGAGGGGCTGAGAGGGAGAGAGGCTGAGAGGGAGAGGGGCTGAGAGGGAGAGGGACTGAGAGGGAGAGAGGCTGAGAGGGAGAGAGGCTGAGAGGGAGAGGGGCTGAGAGGGAGAGAGGCTGATAGGGAGAGGGGCTGAGAGGGAGAGAGACTGAGAGGGAGAGGGGCTGACAGGGAGAGAGGCTGAGAGGGAGAGGGGCTGAGAGGGAGAGAGACTGAGAGGGAGAGGGGCTGTGAGAGGCTGAGAGGGAGAGGGGCTGAGAGGGAGAGAGACTGAGAGGGAGAGGGGCTGAGAGGGAGAGGGGCTGAGAGGTAGAGGGGCTGAGAGGGAGAGGGGCTGAGAGGGAGAGAGGCTGAGAGGGAGAGAGGCTGAGAGGGAGAGGGGCTGAGAGGGAGAGAGACTGAGAGGGAGAGAGACTGAGAGGGAGAGGGGCTGAGAGGGAGAGGGGCTGAGAGGGAGAGGGGCTGAGAGGGAGAGAGACTGAGAGGGAGAGGGGCTGAGAGGGAGAGAGGCTGAGAGGGAGAGGGGCTGAGAGGGAGAGGGACTGAGAGGGAGAGAGGCTGAGAGGGAGAGAGGCTGAGAGGGAGAGGGGCTGAGAGGGAGAGAGGCTGATAGGGAGAGGGGCTGAGAGGGAGAGGGGCTGAGAGGGAGAGGGGCTGACAGGGAGAGAGGCTGAGAGGGAGAGGGACTGAGAGGGAGAGGGGCTGAGAGGGAGAGAGACTGAGAGGGAGAGGGGCTGAGAGGGAGAGGGGCTGAGAGGGAGAGAGGCTGAGAGGGAGAGAGGCTGAGAGGGAGAGAGACTGAGAGGGAGAGGGGCTGAGAGGGAGAGAGGCTAAGAGGGAGAGAGGCTAAGAGGGAGAGGGGCTGAGAGGGAGAGAGACTGAGAGGGAGAGGGGCTGAGAGGGAGAGGGGCTGAGAGGGAGAGGGGCTGAGAGGGAGAGAGGCTGAGATGGAGAGGGGCTGAGAGGGAGAGGGGCTGAGAGGGAGAGGGGCTGAGAGGGAGAGAGGCTGAGAGGGAGAGGAGCTGAGAGGGAGAGAGGCTGAGAGGGAGAGGGGCTGAGAGGGAGAGGGGCTGAGAGGGAGAGGGGCTGAGAGGGAGAGAGGCTGAGAGGGAGAGGGGCTGAGAGGGAGAGAGACTGAGAGTGAGAGGGGCTGACAGGGAGAGAGGCTGAGAGGGAGAGGGGCTGAGAGGGAGAGAGGCTGAGAGGGACTGAGAGGGAGAGGGGGCTGAGAGGGAGAGGGGCTGAGAGGGAGAGGGACTGAGAGGGAGAGGGGCTGAGAGGGAGAGGGACTGAGAGGGAGAGGGGCTGAGAGGGAGAGAGACTGAGAGGGAGAGGGGACTGAGAGGGAGAGAGACTGAGAGGGAGAGGGGCCTGAGAGGGAGAGAGACTGAGAGGGAGAGGGGCTGAGAGGGAGAGAGGCTGAGAGGGAGAGAGGCTGAGAGGGAGAGAGACCGAGAGGGAGAGAGGCCGAGAGGGAGAGGGGCTGAGAGGGAGAGGGGCTGAGAGGGAGAGAGGCTGAGAGGGAGAGAGGCTGAGAGGGAGAGAGGCTGAGAGGGAGAGGGGGCTGAGAGGGAGAGAGACTGAGAGGGAGAGGGGCTGAGAGGGAGAGGGGCTGAGAGGGAGAGAGGCTGAGAGGGAGAGGGGCTGAGAGGGAGAGAGGCTGAGAGGGAGAGGGGCTGAGAGGGAGAGGGGCTGAGAGGGAGAGAGGCTGAGAGGGAGAGAGGCTGAGAGGGAGAGGGGCTGAGAGGGAGAGAGACTGAGAGGGAGAGGGAGAGGGGCTGAGAGGGAGAGGGGCTGAGAGGGAGAGGGGCTGAGAGGGAGAGAGGCTGAGAGGGAGAGGGGCTGAGAGGGAGAGAGGCTGAGAGGGAGAGGGGCTGAGAGGGAGAGAGGCTGAGAGGGAGAGGGGCTGAGAGGGAGAGGGGCTGAGAGGGAGAGGGGCTGAGAGGGAGAGGGGCTGAGAGGGAGAGAGGCTGAGAGGGAGAGGGGCTGAGAGGGAGAGGGGCTGAGAGGGAGAGAGGCTGAGAGGGAGAGGGGCTGAGAGGGAGAGAGGCTGAGAGGGAGAGGGGCTGAGAGGGAGAGGGGCTGAGAGGGAGAGAGGTTGAGAGGGAGAGGGGCTGAGAGGGAGAGGGGCTGAGAGGGAGAGGGGCTGAGAGGGAGAGAGACTGAGAGGAGAGAGACCGAGAGGGAGAGGGGCCGAGAGGGAGAGGGGCTGAGAGGGGAGAGAGACTGAGAGGGAGAGAGACTGAGAGGGAGAGAGGCTGAGAGGGAGAGGGGCTGAGAGGGAGAGGGGCTGAGAGGGAGAGGGGCTGAGAGGGAGAGGGGCTGAGAGGGAGAGGGGCTGAGAGGGAGAGGGGCTGAGAGGGAGAGGGCTGAGAGGGAGAGAGGCTGAGAGGGAGAGGGGCTGAGAGGGAGAGGGCTGAGAGGGAGAGAGGCTGAGAGGGAGAGGGCTGAGAGGGAGAGAGACCGAGAGGGAGAGGGGCTGAGAGGGAGAGGGGCTGAGAGGGAGAGAGACTGAGAGGGAGAGAGGCTGAGAGGGAGAGGGCTGAGAGGGAGAGAGACTGAGAGGGAGAGGGGCTGAGAGGGAGAGGGGCTGAGAGGTAGAGGGGCTGAGAGGGAGAGAGACTGAGAGGGAGAGGGGCTGAGAGGGAGAGAGGCTGAGAGGGAGAGGGACTGAGAGGGAGAGAGGTTGAGAGGGAGAGGGCTGAGAGGGAGGGCTGAGAGGGAGAGAGGCTGAGAGGAGAGAGGCTGAGAGGGAGAGAGACTGAGAGGGAGAGGGGCTGAGAGGGAGAGGGGCTGAGAGGGAGAGGGACTGAGAGGGAGAGAGACTGAGAGGGAGAGGGGCTGAGAGGGGAGAGGGGCTGAGAGGGAGAGAGGCTGAGAGGGAGAGAGGCTGAGAGGGAGAGAGACTGAGAGGGAGAGGGGCTGAGAGGGAGAGAGGCTAAGAGGGAGAGGGGCTGAGAGGGAGAGAGACTGAGAGGGAGAGGGGCTGAGAGGGAGAGGGGCTGAGAGGGAGAGGGGCTGAGAGGGAGAGAGGCTGAGAGGGAGAGGGGCTGAGAGGGAGAGGGGCTGAGAGGGAGAGGGGCTGAGAGGGAGAGAGGCTGAGAGGGAGAGGGGCTGAGAGGGAGAGAGACTGAGAGTGAGAGGGGCTGACAGGGAGAGAGGCTGAGAGGGAGAGGGACTGAGAGGGAGAGAGGCTGAGAGGGACTGAGAGGGAGAGGGGCTGACAGGGAGAGAGACTGAGAGGGAGAGGGGCTGAGAGGGAGAGAGGCTGAGAGGGACTGAGAGGGAGAGGGGCTGAGAGGGAGAGGGGCTGAGAGGGAGAGGGACTGAGAGGGAGAGGGGCTGAGAGGGAGAGGGACTGAGAGGGAGAGGGGCTGAGAGGGAGAGAGACTGAGAGGGAGAGGGACTGAGAGGGGAGAGAGACTGAGAGGGAGAGGGGCTGAGAGGGAGAGAGACTGAGAGGGAGAGAGGCTGAGAGGGAGAGAGGCTGAGAGGGAGAGAGGCTGAGAGGGAGAGAGGCTGAGAGGGAGAGGGACTGAGAGGGAGAGAGACTGAGAGGGAGAGAGGCTGAGAGGGAGAGAGGCTGAGAGGGAGAGGGGCTGAGAGGGAGAGAGGCTGAGAGGGAGAGGGGCTGAGAGGGAGAGAGGGCTGAGAGGGAGAGGGGCTGAGAGGGAGAGAGGCTGAGAGGGAGAGGGGCTGAGAGGGAGAGGGGCTGAGAGGGAGAGGGGCTGAGAGGGAGAGGGACTGAGAGGGAGAGGGACTGAGAGGGAGAGAGACTGAGAGGGAGAGGGGCTGAGAGGGAGAGAGGCTGAGAGGGAGAGAGGCTGAGAGGGAGAGAGGCTGAGAGGGGCTGAGAGGGAGAGGGAGAGAGGCTGAGAGGGAGAGGGGCTGAGAGGGAGAGAGGCTGAGAGGGAGAGAGACTGAGAGGGAGAGAGACTGAGAGGGAGAGAGACTGAGAGGGAGAGAGGCTGAGAGGGAGAGAGGCTGAGAGGGAGCGGGGCTGAGAGGGAGAGGGGCTGAGAGGGAGAGGGGCTGAGAGGGAGAGGGGCTGAGAGGGAGAGAGACTGAGAGGGAGAGGGGCTGAGAGGGAGAGGGGCTGAGAGGGAGAGGGGCTGAGAGGGAGAGGGGCTGAGAGGGAGAGAGACTGAGAGGGAGAGAGGCTGAGGGAGAGGGGCTGAGAGGGAGAGGGGCTGAGAGGGAGAGAGACTGAGAGGGAGAGGGGCTGAGAGGGGAGAGGGCTGAGAGGGAGAGGGGCTGAGAGGGAGAGGGGCTGAGAGGGAGAGGGGCTGAGAGGGAGAGGGGCTGAGAGGGAGAGAGGCTGAGAGGGAGAGGGGCTGAGAGGGAGAGAGACTGAGAGGGAGAGGGGCTGAGAGGGAGAGGGGCTGAGAGGGAGAGGGGCTGAGAGGGAGAGGGGCTGAGAGGGAGAGAGGCTGAGAGGGAGAGGGGCTGAGAGGGAGAGGGGCTGAGAGGGAGAGAGGCTGAGAGGGAGAGGGGCTGAGAGGGAGAGGGGCTGAGAGGGAGAGGGGCTGAGAGGGAGAGAGACTGAGGGGGAGAGAGACTGAGAGGGAGAGAGGCTGAGAGGGAGAGGGGCTGAGAGGGAGAGGGGCTGAGAGGGAGAGGGGCTGAGAGGGAGAGAGGCTGAGAGGGAGAGGGGCTGAGAGGGAGAGAGGCTGAGAGGGAGAGAGACTGAGAGGGAGAGAGACTGAGAGGGAGAGGGGCTGAGAGGGAGAGAGGCTGAGAGGGAGAGAGACTGAGAGGGAGAGAGGCTGAGAGGGAGAGGGGCTGAGAGGGAGAGGGGCTGAGAGGGAGAGGGGCTGAGAGGGAGAGGGGCTGAGAGGGAGAGGGGCTGAGAGGGAGAGGGGCTGAGAGGGAGAGGGGCTGAGAGGGAGAGAGACCGAGAGGGGAGAGAGACCGAGAGGGAGAGGGGCTGATAGGGAGAGGGGCTGAGAGGGAGAGAGACTGAGAGGGAGAGAGGCTGAGAGGGAGAGGGGCTGAGAGGGAGAGGGGCTGAGAGGGAGAGGGGCTGAGAGGGAGAGGGGCTGAGAGGGAGAGGGCTGAGAGGGAGAGGGGCTGAGAGGGAGAGGGGCTGAGAGGGAGAGAGGCTGAGAGGGAGAGGGGCTGAGAGGGAGAGGGGCTGAGAGGGAGAGAGGCTGAGAGGGAGAGGGGCTGAGAGGGAGAGAGACCGAGAGGGAGAGGGGCTGAGAGGGAGAGGGGCTGAGAGGGAGAGAGACTGAGAGGGAGAGAGACTGAGAGGGAGAGGGGCTGAGAGGGAGAGGGCTGAGGGGAGGGGTGAGAGGGGGGCTGAGAGGGAGAGGGGCTGAGAGGGAGAGGGGCTGAGAGGGAGAGAGGCTGAGAGGGAGAGGGGCTGAGAGGGAGAGAGGCTGAGAGGGAGAGGGGCTGAGAGGGGCTGAGAGGGAGAGAGGCTGAGAAGGAGAGAGGCTGAGAGGGAGAGGGGCTGAGAGGGAGAGAGACTGAGAGGGAGAGGGGCTGAGAGGGAGAGGGGCTGAGAGGGAGAGGGGCTGAGAGGAGAGGGGCTGAGAGGGAGAGAGACTGAGAGGGAGAGGGGCTGAGAGGGAGAGAGGCTGAGGGAGAGGGGCTGAGAGGGAGAGGGACTGAGAGGGAGAGAGGCTGAGAGGGAGAGAGGCTGAGAGGGAGAGGGGCTGAGAGGGAGAGAGGCTGATAGGGAGAGGGGCTGAGAGGGAGAGGGGCTGAGAGGGAGAGGGGCTGACAGGGAGAGAGGCTGAGAGGGAGAGGGACTGAGAGGGAGAGGGGCTGAGAGGGAGAGAGGACTGAGAGGGAGAGGGGCTGAGAGGGAGAGGGGCTGAGAGGGAGAGAGGCTGAGAGGGAGAGAGGCTGAGAGGGAGAGAGACTGAGAGGGAGAGGGGCTGAGAGGGAGAGAGGCTAAGATGGAGAGGGGCTGAGAGGGAGAGAGACTGAGAGGGAGAGGGGCTGAGAGGGAGAGGGGCTGAGAGGGAGAGGGGCTGAGAGGGAGAGAGGCTGAGAGGGGAGAGGGGCTGAGAGGGAGAGGGGCTGAGAGGGAGAGGGGCTGAGAGGGAGAGGGGCTGAGAGGGAGAGAGGCTGAGAGGGAGAGGGGCTGAGAGGGAGAGAGGACTGAGAGTGAGAGGGGCTGACAGGGAGAGAGGCTGAGAGGGACTGAGAGGGAGAGGGGCTGAGAGGGAGAGGGGCTGAGAGGGAGAGGGACTGAGAGGGAGAGGGCTGAGAGGGAGGAGGGACTGAGAGGGAGAGGGGACTGAGAGGGAGAGAGACTGAGAGGGAGAGGGACTGAGAGGGAGAGAGGACTGAGAGGGAGAGAGGCTGAGAGGGAGAGAGCGGAGAGGCTGAGAGGGAGAGGGGCTGAGAGGGAGAGAGGCTGAGAGGGAGAGAGACTGAGAGGGACTGAGAGGGAGAGGGGCTGACAGGGAGAGAGACTGAGAGGGAGAGGGGCTGAGAGGGAGAGAGGCTGAGAGGGACTGAGAGGGAGAGGGGCTGAGAGGGAGAGGGGCTGAGAGGGAGAGGGACTGAGAGGGAGAGGGGCTGAGAGGGAGAGGGACTGAGAGGGAGAGGGGCTGAGAGGGAGAGAGACTGAGAGGGAGAGGGACTGAGAGGGAGAGAGACTGAGAGGGAGAGAGGCTGAGAGGGAGAGAGGCTGAGAGGGAGAGAGGCTGAGAGGGAGAGAGGCTGAGAGGGAGAGGGGCTGAGAGGGAGAGAGGCTGAGAGGGAGAGAGACTGAGAGGGAGAGGGACTGAGAGGGAGAGAGACTGAGAGGGAGAGAGGCTGAGAGGGGAGAGAGGCTGAGAGGGAGAGAGGCTGAGAGGGAGAGGGGCTGAGAGGGAGAGGGACTGAGAGGGAGAGGGACTGAGAGGGAGAGAGACTGAGAGGGAGAGGGGCTGAGAGGGAGAGAGGCTGAGAGGGAGAGAGGCTGAGAGGGAGAGAGGCTGAGATGGAGAGAGACTGAGAGGGAGAGGGGCTGAGAGGGAGAGGGGCTGAGAGGGAGAGAGATTGAGAGGGAGAGGGGCTGAGAGGGAGAGGGGCTGAGAGGGAGAGAGGCTGAGAGGGAGAGGGGCTGAGAGGGAGAGGGGCTGAGAGGGAGAGAGGCTGAGAGGGAGAGAGACTGAGAGGGAGAGAGGCTGAGAGGGGCTGAGAGGGAGAGAGGCTGAGAGGGAGAGGAACTGAGAGGGAGAGAGGCTGAGAGGGAGAGGGGCTGAGAGGGAGAGGGGCTGAGAGGGAGAGGGGCTGAGAGAGAGAGGGGCTGAGAGGGAGAGAGGCTGAGAGGGAGAGGGGCTGAGAGGGAGAGAGACTGAGAGGGAGAGAGACTGAGAGGGAGAGAGACTGAGAGGGAGAGAGGCTGAGAGGGAGAGAGGCTGAGAGGGAGAGGGGCTGAGAGGGAGAAAGGCTGAGAGGGAGAGAGACTGAGAGGGAGAGAGGCTGAGAGGGAGAGGGGCTGAGAGGGAGAGGGGCTGAGAGGGAGAGGGGCTGAGAGGGAGAGAGGCTGAGAGGGAGAGGGGCTGAGAGGGAGAGAGACTGAGAGGGAGAGAGGCTGAGAGGGAGAGGGGCTGAGAGGGAGAGAGGCTGAGAGGGAGAGAGACTGAGAGGGAGATAGACTGAGAGGGAGACAGACTGAGAGGGAGAGAGACTGAGAGGGAAAGAGGCTGAGAGGGAGAGGGGCTGAGAGGGAGAGAGACTGAGAGGGAAAGAGGCTGAGAGGGAGAGGGGCTGAGAGGGAGAGGCTGAGAGGGAGAGGGGCTGAGAGGGAGAGAGGCTGAGAGGGAGAGAGGCTGAGAGGGAGAGGGGCTGAGAGGGAGAGGGGCTGAGAGGGAGAGGGACTGAGAGGGAGAGGGGCTGAGAGGGAGAGGGGCTGAGAGGGAGAGAGGCTGAGAGGGAGAGGGGCTGAGAGGGAGAGGGGCTGAGAGGGAGAGGGGCTGAGAGGGAGAGGGGCTGAGGGAGAGAGACTGAGAGGGAGAGAGGCTGAGAGGGAGCGGGGCTGAGAGGGAGAGGGGCTGAGAGGGAGAGGGGCTGAGAGGGAGAGGGGCTGAGAGGGAGAGGGGCTGAGAGGGAGAGGGACTGAGAGGGAGAGGGGCTGAGAGGGAGAGGGGCTGAGAGGGAGAGGGGCTGAGAGGGAGAGGGGCTGAGAGGGAGAGGGACTGAGAGGGAGAGGGGCTGAGAGGGAGAGGGGCTGAGAGGGAGAGAGGCTGAGAGGGAGAGGGGCTGAGAGGGAGAGGGGCTGAGAGGGAGAGGGGCTGAGAGGGAGAGGGGCTGAGAGGGAGAGAGACTGAGAGGGAGAGAGGCTGAGAGGGAGCGGGGCTGAGAGGGAGAGGGGCTGAGAGGGAGAGGGGCTGAGAGGGAGAGGGGCTGAGAGGGAGAGGGGCTGAGAGGGAGAGGGGCTGAGAGGGAGAGGGACAGAGAGGGAGAGGGGCTGAGAGGGAGAGAGGCTGAGAGGGAGAGGGGATGAGAGGGAGAGGGGCTGAGAGGGAGAGGGGCTGAGAGGGAGAGGGGCTGAGAGGGAGAGAGACTGAGAGGGAGAGAGGCTGAGAGGGAGCGGGGCTGAGAGGGAGAGGGGCTGAGAGGGAGAGGGGCTGAGAGGGAGAGGGGCTGAGAGGGAGAGGGGCTGAGAGGGAGAGGGGCTGAGAGGGAGAGGGGCTGAGAGGGAGAGGGGCTGAGAGGGAGAGGGGCTGAGAGGGAGAGAGGCTGAGAGGGAGAGAGACCGAGAGGGAGAGGGGCTGAGAGGGAGAGGGGTTGAGAGGGAGAGGGGCTGAGAGGGAGAGAGACTGAGAGGGAGAGGGGCTGAGAGGGAGAGAGGCTGAGAGGGAGAGGGGCTGAGAGGGAGAGAGACCGAGAGGGAGAGGGGCTGAGAGGGAGAGGGGCTGAGAGGGAGAGGGGCTGAGAGGGAGAGGGGCTGAGAGGGAGAGGGGCTGAGAGGGAGAGAGACCGAGAGGGAGAGGGGCTGAGAGGGAGAGGGGCTGAGAGGGAGAGGGGCTGAGAGGGAGAGAGACTGAGAGGGAGAGAGACTGAGAGGGAGAGGGGCTGAGAGGGAGAGGGGCTGAGAGGGAGAGGGGCTGAGAGGGAG